>NC_135868.1:17121800-17406800 GCF_031162955.1 Sander vitreus
GCCTCTACGATAAAAGATAGCAGCTGTGTGAGAAGAGAACTGTGTTATTGCAAGACCCACTGGCGATTATTATATATATAGATATATATATATATTTTTTTTTTTTTCACTTTCATTCCTAATTACTTTTCAGCTGTTAAGCTGTTGCATGCACTCACGCCGCATGGACACTGCACAGCCTCTGCAGAGCTGTGTTCGCCTCAAGGACAAGGAGGCGCCACTGGAAGACTTTGGTACCTCAATGACGCTGTGTGAGAGGAGGGGTCAGTTAGACAAAGGTTAATTACTGATCCCACGCAGTTTCACACAAACACACACACACACACACACACACACACACACACACAGCTATCAACACACTAAACTCACATACACTGCTCCTAGGAGTCAGGTATAGGAGACCACCAAGGTCGCCCAGTGATGGGGAGATGAGAGCACTTTGCCACTGCTTGAACAAAGTACCAGCGCTGCCTCAGCACTATGAGCCCAGGAATACAAATACATTCAGCTAAGTGGAAGAGTTATTTTACACAAGACCTTGAGCCTTCGGCCTACTGCAGACTTTACTCAGTATAGAGGGCTGAAGATAGAAGGGCAGGGGAAGAGTGATAGGGGACTCAAGGAGACGAGAGGAAGACCGAGAAAAGAGAGGAGAGTGGAAGAAAAGCAAGAAGAAAGGGCAGAGAGAGAGAGAGAGAGAGAGAGAGAGAGAGAGAGAGAGAGAGACTACAGGGGGAGTGAACCAGCCAAAAAAAGGAGAGGGCTGCCAGCACACCAGCTATAACTACTGAGATAGAGGGGAGATGAAGTTGAATATATGTGATGAGAGAGGGGAGAATAAGGGGTGTCATGGCTACTTATCATCACACTGCCGAGTGTGACATTGATTAGCACTTGCCATCGGCAGGGAGCCTGTGAGCCTGTCGACGGAAAGGTTGGATAATTAAACCTAACGCCGCTGCAACAAGCTGGCACTAGGCCAGTCTCTTTCCCGCCCAAACTCATTGGAGTTGGATGAAACAAACTGTTGTATGTGTTTATGCTTACTAATATTTGTGTTGAAATATGTGGGTGAAGGTAGGAAGAAAAAAAACGTAATCACAGTTATTTTGGTTAATATTGAAATCATGATTATTCAACAGAATTACTCATTGACTTTAGGAAGGATGCTGCTTTTATTGAATAACAAAAAACACAGTGAAACAGTTACACAAATCAACAGTGAAAACACCTTAACGGTGAAATTTCCCGTAATACTTTTCCCATTGAACGGTTTGAATTGTCCTTCATAACACAAGACAAAATAAGAGTTTACTTGCAAAATGTGATGTGCAAAATATTCCATTTTCTCAGTTACATTGTTTTTGTGATCGTTATGAGCCAAAATCGCAATCAAAATTTGATTAATTGGACACCCCTTGGCATAGGTGTGTATATGTGTGTCCATGGAAAGTATGCAGAATATGTAAGAAATAGCACCGAAAAACTACTGCAACTGAGAAGTATTACCTGGCTGAATTTGCTGATAACGTAGGCAATAAAAAATATTAAATGCTGCTTAAACTGATAGCAACAAAAAAAAGTGCATGCTGTGTAAACAGTTTATATAAGCAGCTGTTAAGTAGTCACTCAAGGTGGTAATACTCTCACTTTTGTGGTTTGTCAGACCATTAAGAAATGCCCAGCTAATGTAACCCAGTCCTCCAGAGTGATATTTTTCCTTTGCAGATTTGCAATTTCCCTCAGTCAGTTGTCATTGGATATACATAGTAAATAATTCTCTGATCTGTCTGTGATGTTGTGACTGATATGTTCTGGCCCATCAGAGTAATGTATTCGGTGTTAGTGTGCATGTGCATTTCACCTTTGTTTAAACTCTCTGTTCCTCCTCTTCCAACCTGTGATTTTGTATCCTGTCAATTCCAAAGTCGACTCTTCAAAGAGCCCAGAGGAGGGGTTTTTTGGGATTGTGAGTGGAGCATGGTGAGATTGGATTTGACCCCTGTGAATCTTGTGCTTACTTTTATCTTGGCATGCATCTTTTCTTTTTTTTTAGATCCAAGCCTGCACACTTTTTGCTTTCAGCTTGCCAGTTAAATCATTAATATTGCTTTAGGCATTATAAATAATGCTCTTTAAATAAAAGAAGGGGTGGATGTGTAGGTGATTGGAACAAAACATTCAATGTTCCAATTAAGTGGTATTTGGATTCGTGGCATTCTAAATGGATAACAGCCATACAAGTTACTATGTTAAACCATCGGAATTTTCATTTTAGTCAAACTAATAATCTCAGCCTCAGGGAGATATTTCACAGCTGATAATTGCCTCTGCCTTCTTTTAATAAGCCATTGCTGCCAGGAACTCTGCACCCAACATCCGTGTATTGCAACTCATAGTTATCATTTTCTTTTTGCATTAATACATGTCCCATATTTGCTTTCCTCTTTATACTCCAGTTATCATTACAAGCGGTCCTTACGCCTCGTTTCAGCTCTCTCATTTCCCCTCCCTCCCTTTCTCTATTCCCCGGTGTCTGCCGCCATCCCTGCCATCCGCAAACCTCCGGAAACACAAAGAGCAGAGGGAGATTATGAATGTCCTGGATCAATACTCCCAGAAAGTTCATCACGAGAGGGGGCAGATGTAAACCATATGGTGCTACTTGAACTAAAGCCCATCCACTTAACTTCGCTATTACCTCTTTCAAGACCACGTGGCATCCTATTTTATTTTTTATTTTTCAATTTTACACCTCCCAAGTTTAATATAGCATTGGCATCAGGAAGGTGATAGTGACGTCAGATGCATATAGCATCTATATGCAACATTAGTATAAAAGTTGTTGCCAAGGCTAAATATCACAGGTTAAGTGAGTTTGCTGGCACAATGTCTAATCAAAAAAAACAAAAGAAGAGCACCATCTCAGCCGTCACTGCTTCATTTAACATTGCATAATGCTTTAAACGGAGCCTGAATGCTTTTTGCCTTTTTTACTGTATGCTTGTAACAATTGAATAGCAACTGTAGCATGTTGATGACACGTTAACTATAAAGAACTGGAACTCCCAGAACTAGAAATGACGGCTGAACAGTCATTAATGATGAACTGCCTGTCATGTGTGAACTGCTTGCTTATTTCTGTGTTAAATTGTCTGATTGCTTCTCTGTGGCAGATTGCACATTATCAGCTGCAGCAAGGCAGGCGCTCTCTGCGTGAGATTTGAATAGTGAGATGTGTCACCGGTAGAGACAGAGAGCAGCAACGCAGAAGAGGTGTTAGGCGCAACGATGAAGAGAGAGAGAGCAAGAAGAGGTGATGGCGGACATGTAAATGCATTACTTATGTATGCTTACAAAATAGGTGTTGTTATCTTTCAGGCATGCCACCCACATCCACACCCACCCAACATCACTGACAGCCATCTGTCCAGTAATTAACCTGGCTGACACACTATGCAACATCGACTGCCTCACTGCCCTAAACCAAATCACTGTATGTGTTGGTATGCAAGGATGTGTTGTTTGTGCATTTATCCACGTGTCTTTTATTTTGCTGGCCTGCACTCACTTGTGTCTCTGTGATCCTAATGCATGGGTCTGTTCTCAATGCGTGACACTGTGTCCGTGTTCCTTGCTGTGATGTAATCTGATGCAGAGAGGTAAAAACAGTGTTGTTCAGTTGCAGCATCTTGCGTGTACCGCAACTGTTGTGTGACTGAGTGCAAAGAAGGTGTGGAAAGAGCAATATTGAGTTCTTACACTAGTGCATATATTGTGTGTGTGTGTATGTATGTGTGTGTGTGTGTGTGTATATATATATATATATATATATATATATATATATATATATATATATATATGGTGATATATAATAAAGGTAGAAATACAGACTCACATTGCCCTGCACTCTGTAAACCCTTAGGAGGGGTGTGTGTGTGTGTGGTTGCCTTGCAGTTTCAAAATAGCCATAACAGCAGTGCAGTATTTCTCATATAGAGAGTACTGTATCTGCAGTGAGGTGTCAGGTTGCAAGCATCCATGGAAAAGCTGCATTTCCTGTGTTACCTTATCTATGTGTATCATTTCATCTATACAGTAAAATGTCTACTTATACATGTACATTATATACATCTTTATCTAATGAGATAATACCCCAACATGACAATTATACATATACTAATTATATGTTAGTAATGTGTTATGGCTCTCTCATCATTACGCCCTGCAGGCTAATTGAAGGCACTACACAGGCACAATCTCTTAGCTGATTTATAATCCACTCACATCTATTCATCATCTATTTGCTTGATTTGTACATATGCATACAGAAATATATATATATGTAAAAATACATATATACTTTGCATTCCTTCACAAGACATACTGATATTGATTTGTGCTCGGATTAAATGTGCTGCCATGTCCTCAGAATGAGATTCACGTAGCCTCAAGAGCCTGATTGGATTGGGGGATCGATAAAGTGGCAGAGAAATCGAGAGATGAGAGAGCGAGAAAGGGAGAGAAAGATGTATTCGCTGTTCTTCATTACACCTATAAAAGGAAAGAAATGAGAAGTGGCAGCGAGGGAGTAGTAGCATTTTGTTGCAGCACAGTCCCAACTCAACCCTGAAGTACTTTGCATTATGCCTCTTACAGCATATGTAATGTAGTAAAGAAATAAAAGAAAACCGTACACATTCCTAATGCATACCATCTGTGTATCAGTGAGGTACAAATAAGCAGCGACAATGGCATTGAAATGCTGCAATTCCATAACAGAGGGCAGAGTCGGGCTGAAGATTCTATCTGCAATGTGAACTTGTATCACAGATGTATAAATGTACTAGAAACAGAAGAACTGGAACTAAAGTGGGACAATGTCAGAGGAGCTGAGGTGAGCATCACAGAGAGGGACAGACGACGCATCAGAGGGCTCATCTGTCTGAGATAGCTGGGTATAATTAACAAGGCTTTGGATTTTAATTAATCTGCCTCAATCAGAGTAGAAATTCTATTCTTACATTTTGGACTAAATTCATTCAAGGACTCATGCTTAAATAGCAAAGCCCACAGAGTGTGTACTCCTGCCTTTTTCTTCCCTTTGTTCTTGCTTTTTTCTTCTGTTTTCATTTCTTCTCAGTGTATTGGTCCTAGTGTTTTTTCTTTCTTTCCTTCCTTCTTTCTTCTTCATTCAGATAAACTCTGATAAGATCTGAATCTGGCACCATCCTGCAAGTGAAAAGTAGAAAGTAAGAGAAAGACCAAAGTAATGTGTCCTGTGTCTCCAACATTATTCTAGTTAGAACCTTGCCTGCCAGGGAATGCGCTAACCCTGCAGTGCCCTCCAATGGCGGATCTTTGCCCAGGGAGGACGTGGCAGCACCTGGTGATGATCCCAATGGCCAAGCTCAACCAGCTGAGTCCCAAATACAACCACCATCTGACCATCTGACGATAATAATAATCTCTCTGTCACACTGCCAGCTCTATGTGGCCGGGACCTCAGAGAGAAGGTATTACTCTGCTTTGCTGGGGTTTACCTGTCTATCTCCTGTTCGATCGGTTGATGCTATATTCTGTAGAGAGAGATCACTCTATATCTGGATATATATGTGTTTCCCTGTTTGTTTCTCTTTGTGTCGTTGGAAATACAGTACGGTCGCAGACAGACTTGTCTAAAATAAAAAAATAAAAACAACTGTGAGAGGTCATAGAAGACACATGATGTTCGGTTTACTCATCACAAGGAGTTCTTCTCTGTAAAAACAGATGGTATAATATCCTCTGTGGCTCTAAGGGAAGCTTTTCTAAATCTTCGAAAAAATAGCCCTGTCGATATCATTGGGGTTGCTATTTAATTGCATTGCAGGAAATGTAGTATCCAGTGTTTCTGGAGCTTGACCCTGAACTAGGGAGTTGTTTCAAACATGCAGTAACTAGTTGTCTCTTATTGCTTGTCCAATTTGTATAACTGCCTACGAGATGTGAATGCGTCCCAAACGTCTTTGCAATCAAATTGGTAAATAACATTTTATAATAACAGATTCATGTATGAAAACATGACGCAGCATATTCAAAGTGTCTGCGGTATCGCCCTTCTGGCCTCGCCATCACCTCTATTTGACATGCATACTCTACCTTTTATCCATATTTTGCATCAGGCTCTCACTGTGATGAATCTAGATGGCACATGACACAAATCAGGCAGATAATGACATGCATGACTGTAAGCGCCAGTGAAATTTCCATGACTTGATTGCCTTCTGTGTGTTTAAAACAGAATGAGAGGCTTGTGAAAATTGACTGTGAGATGGACGTTTATTTTTTTGTGCATCAGATGCTGAAGATGTCTGCTGATTCGATGCATTGGAAACATGGAAAGCTACTGATGACACAGTGGATGGCTGTGTGGACACCCTGTACCAGACAGCACAGTTTTTCTGAACAATGTCCAGCCCATTACTGTAAAAACTCATGTTCTGGCTAAAATGGGAACAAAATGATGCATTTGTCTGAAAAGCATTTTTCTTGTGCTTTGATCGCCTTTCTAAATAGGGACTTTCTTGGCATCCTTTTCTCCTCATAACTGGACCGAAGGGAAGGTCGCCATCAGTGAAAGAGATCAGATGGGCTTGTTTTCTGAGCTATAGCGCAGATGTATTGGATTGATGAGGAAATGGGCTAAAATTGAAAAGTTAGTGTGTGCATGTGTGTGAGTGTATTCAGAGGCCACCACTAAGCTGTGTGTGTGTGTGTGTGTGTGTGTGTGTGTGTGTGTGTGTGTGTGTGTGTGTGTGTGTGTGTGTGTGTGTGTGTGTGTGTGTGTGTGTGTGTGTGTGTGTGTGTGTGTGTGTGTGTGTGTGTGTGTGTGTGTGTGTGTGTGTGTGTGTGTGTGTGTGTGTGTGTGTGTGTGTGTGTGTGTGTGTGTGTGATATACTTGACAAAGGGGAAAAAGGGAGCTCCATTCACCAATCTCTACCTTGAAAATTCTTTTCAGACTCACTTCAGCAGAAGATATGCATGTGACCTCATCTCCCTCAAATCTGCTTTTCTGCAATATATCAGCATCTTTGCTGATGAAATATAAGAAATGGTTTCGATCCACACAGAACACAGAATCTGTTCCTCTTCAGGTGAGCAGGGACACGGTGGTATTTTTTGGGTGATTTTCTTGAAGTCTGGTAGTCATGGTTAATTAACTATTTACGTGCATGTCAACAAGCCAAGAACACTCATCGCTGTTTTGCAGTGATCAATCAGCTGTAATATCTGACTTCTTTTTCCTGTCTGCGACCATACCTCACCTCTATGACTCCGGTGGGATCCTCCCCTACTGTGATTGGTGGCGCTACGTCGTTCTTTGGTGTGACTGGTTGCTATCCTTGGGGAGCCAGGCCAATGACAGTTGAAGTAATTGACTGCTAAGCTCTTATGGATTTCCTGCCTGCTGCTCATGTAGCAGAGGGCTGTTCAGCCTGTATTGTACACACACTGGTGTTTAAACACGCTCTCTCTCTTATGGACACACATTTAGTTTGGTGATAAACACAAACAATGCAAGGTGTGAATCATTTTCTGGCTTTTGTTAAAGCCTTCCTAATTGCGGGTATGTTGTATTGTATACAAAATGCATGAAGACATTGTCGTGCTGTGTGTACTGTTAGAGATGGAATTAGGATGGTGTCTGTGTTGCTGTTTCTCCTTGGGCACCAGTAGCAAACCATAAGGTGTTGTGTTTGTCAGAGCCAAGCTTTAGCTAGGTGGAGAGATGCCCCTGGGAGTGTCTGACTCACCCATGCTTGTGTGTATGTGCATGTGAGCGTGTGTGTGTCTTCCATGCAGAGGCTGTGAGGTGTTGGCAGGGCTGTCATATTAAGCCAATGGCGTTGGACTCATTGTGTCAGCTACTGCAGGCTGCTATTGATGCCGCTATCATATAACTCTCTCCTTCTAGCCCTCAGTGAGGCACACTGGCCACGTTCTTGTCACTACTTGCCCCTGACACGTGTGTGTGTGCGGGCATATGGGAGTACATTTGCAATTGCGCCTTTGCAGCTGTGCCTAAGTGTGTGCCTACGTTTGTGTTTTTATACAAGTGTGTGTGCTTCCTTCCTGCTCTCACAGCGCATCATGGAGCTCCTGCAGAGCACTGCTGCATTTCTGCATCATTAGGTCTCTCCCTAAGGTCGAGCGAGAGGCCGGACCCAGCAGGCAATGGATTGGGACCAGAGAATAGAGAGAGTGGAGAGAGGATTTGAATGCAGGAGGAAGTGAAACCTGACTGTGTATAAAGGAGCAAAAGATGAAAAGCAAAGAGAACGAGTGAAACATGGCTAACTGAGAGGAAAAATTTGAGAAATTGAGAAAGATTTTGGGGGGACTAAAAAAATGAAGATGGAGTCACTAAAGGTGCAAAGGGTGGAAATGAGTGAGAAGAGCATGGAGAAATTGTTCAGTCAGAGAGACAAACAGAGAAAAAACAGAGGAACATGGTGAGAAAAACAAAAGTAAGAGACTGTAGTGCCAGGACTATGGGATATTACTTAATACCAGCAAATACGTGTACAGTTATTGAACATGTTTGCAGTATGATGTATGCAGTATGTAGCTCTTCAAATACCTTGAGTCCTGTAGCTGAAGCCAGCTGATGGAGAGCTATGGAGGAGAGACGGGATCTATTATGCTCTCCGCTTCTATTACAGTAGCTTCCATACACTATCACACACTTAAACTAACGAAGCTAGCACTGAAGAAAACATCCATCCTAACAAGTCACTGGAATGGGTCTTTTCACAACTTGGCTCGAAGAAAGACAGGCGACCAGACATGGTCATAGTTTTTTGGATTTGTTTGAATCAAAACTAATGTTGAAATAGACTACATCAAGGGTGCAAAATATGGGCAGAGAGTGCTGTATTAAGTCGCATTTTTAAAATAAGTGGGGAGAAAAAATCACCAAAAGGAATATTTTACATAGTAATAGTATAATTTTATTATGTCAATATACAGTGCTTCTTGTGTTACATGTGTTTCACAAACATCCTCAAACTGGGTGGATAAGCATTGGAAACAGTTCAAAATGTCTTACCCCACTGACAGAATTTCACATGTAAGGTAGAGTAGGATTTAAGTTTGAATATATGGTTGGCTATTTGCAGGGAGAGTTAAAGAGGAATATAGACAGAGGAGGGCCGTGGAGTAGGGGGGAAAGTGTTGGTAAAGATGACGATGGTGTAGAGGGTGAAAGTAGAAGGGAAGCAGAGAGTTGTATAACAACAAAGAAGTGTATGAGCTCTGTAAAAGGCACAGTTCCAATCAAAGACACACAACTTTATATGTATAGAGTAAGATGCAAAATTGCAGTCAGTATAAATATTGCCATCTACTCCCTTGGAAAAGTAGACAAACAGTACTCAGAGGCCTCTAACACTAACAGTACAGTGCACTGTGGTTTGCTTCTGAATAACAGAGCCAATTAAGCAACCACAACACAGGGCCCATGGCAACGTGGGGCCTCAAAGGACTCAATTACTGCTCTTGGTTTGCAAGGACAGAGGGAGAGGGAGACACAGATTCTTTAAAAGAGTCCGGTTATCCTCTACTGGCAGTACAGAGATTCTTATTGCTATCCATATGCAGCATGGGTAATCAAATATCATGATGATGCTGGGCTGTTTGCTTTTTCTAACAGGGAAATGCCTTGTTGGGATTTCCCCAGCCAATTTCCTCCCTGTGCATAAAAGATAAAAAAAATATTAAATAAAATATTTGCAGGGTTGAAACGGGCCATTTATAGTCTGCATTCTTATTGTGTTGAATCACTGTTGCAATTTCTGTAATTAGGTACTGAAGTGCGAAGTATCTGCAGGCAAATTAATTCATTCTGTGAACATATTGCACTCGCTCATGGCGGGTTTAAATACAGTATGTCTGCCTGTTCAATCAATGTTTAACATGGCAGATCATTTCCGGTAATTTCCTGAGTAAGATATTATATGATATAATAGGATGGTCTTGTGTAAACAGGTAGGGAAAGATAATGAATGGAGGATAACGGAAATGATATCATGGCAGGAAAATCAGTATCTGGGCACACATTTGTTTGACAAAGGATGATGGGAAATGTAGTGATGAGGTAAAATGAAAAATAGTTATAACTGACATAATGATGCTGTGCTTTTATTTTGTTGTGGTCCATAATTACTCTGACTGGTTCGCAATAAAGGGCAGTGGCACCAAAGGCCGTTCTGGTACCAAACCAAATCGAAAATGATCGCCTTTAGGAGAAAAGAGGGGAAAGGAATAAGAATGGATGAAGAGGAGTGTCACAAGTCAAATGATGAAATAAGAAGAGGAAAAAGGTCATCAATGAATGTCACCCTCAGCCCTTCAATCAGAAGCTCAAGCTGATTTTATACAGGAAATTTTCCATTAAAATTAGATTTATGCAATGCATTTTTTGTGGTAAAGGGCACAGAGTTGTGTGTGTGTGTGTGTGTGTGTGTGTGTTGGAAAATGTAGAATAAAATATGTGCTGCTTGTGTGTTATTCTCGCTTTGGACAAACACCTCCACTAATCTCTGGGAGTGTTGATTTAGAGGGACACTGTGGGTTCATCTGTCCTGGAGTGGACTGCCTGTCCAACTGCAGAATAGGTTTGGAGTCAACAACCATACAGCCCTGTTTTTTAAGTGCTAAAAAAGGGAGCTGCTTCGAGAGAAATAGCTGGGAGGAAAATGAGACTGAGAAAGATAGAGAAAGAATAGGAGAAATACTGAAAAAGGTGAGCTGATGGGTGAGAGTAACTTGTCATATCTGATGGCTTATCTCCGGTTCTTGGTGCTTTCCATTTGTCAGTGAGTCAACCATTTATTATTATTTATGAGCTTCTTCACAGCTACAAATCCTGATTATGGTCCTTCAGATAAAGAATAAACCCAGGTGTTTGTGTGAACTGGATGGTTTAACTTTCTTAAAGTGCTCATATTATGCTTTTTGGCTTTTTCCCTTTCTTTTATTGTGTTATATATCTTTGTTGTGCATGTTATGTTTTCAAAGTGAAAAAAGTCCACCCCAAAGGGACTTACCATCTCCAACAGAAAACACTGTTCACAAACTGCTCCAAACAGCTCTATTGTAGTCCAGCCTTTACTTCAGTGAGAAACGTTATAATGCGCACCTAGCTGCTAGCGTGGCACAGCCTCATACTCTGCAACAGACTAGCTAGCAGTGCTTACCTAGGTACTGCGCATGCGCGACTCCCAACAAAAATTTAAATTTGAGTGTGATGCCTCACTCTGTAGCTAAAACAGAGAGCTCAACACACAGGGAGAAAAGAGGAGCTGCAGCAATGTGCAGTACAACAAACATATGGTGTTTTTGAAAATGAAACCATGTAAACCTATTCTGGTACAACCTCTAAATACAATTATGAACCTCAAAATGAGCATAATATGAGCACTTTAAGGTAAAGGGGAGGAGTATGTGTGTGGAAAATGTAAAATCTGCAATATGAGTGCTCATTTCTACAAATCTTCCCTCCTGTGTGTTTTCCAGTGAATTACAACAGCAATATTCCAATCAGTATTTCCGTTGAATCGTTGAAAATAAAGACATGTTTTTATTGAAGACTCTGGCTGCAGATTCGGACTGGGCAAAGCAATAACCACATGCAAGTATTTATCATATTTGAAATGTGTAGCGATATACAGTTGTTAGGACCATGAACATAAGGTACTACAGCTATGTGAAATGTATGCTACTTGGGAAGGAAAAAAAGTTTTAAGCTGGATCAAATGACTCTCGTAGTGACAAATCCATAGAATTATCACAAAAGAACATTATTTTCTAAAGTTAGCAACACAATTCACACTATCTGAAGCATGACACATAACACTGACATGGACATATTGTATAATTCAGGCTAGTTAACCTAAAGCATACTGTGCTAACAAAAAAAACTACATCCCTAGTATTTACATTTTCTTGCTAAACGACAGTGGGCACAACTGGAGACACATGCAAAACTCTAACCACAGTCTGCACAGCAGCAGTTCATGTGGACCAAACTCTAGTTCATTTTTCATTGCTTGAACACAGTTTTCAAAAGTCTACACACTTATCCCATGACTTTAACTACAACCTGCACTTTGTTCAAATGCTAACACACTGCTGTCAAAACTGATAACCACACATAAGCAGGTCCTTTGTTTTAGACTTGGTAGTGATCACATACAGTGTGTGTGTGTATGTATGTATGTGTATGTGTGTGTGTGTGTGTGTGTGTATATATATATATATATATATATGAGAGAGAGAGAGAGAGAGAGAGAGAGAGAGAGAGAGAGAGAGAGAGAGAGAGAGAAAGCTCAGGAAGACTTTGTTTGGAAATAAACAAATATCAAGTAAGAATGAAACAGTTACCATAATACATAGTACCATACGAGAGAAACAGGTAAAAGAGAGAGGTAAGATGTCTGAGGTTACATATACACAGCTATAAAAAATTGTGAAAAACACTTTCAGAAAGTAATGGAGGTGGAAACAATGCAAACACCACATTCATTTGTATTTAGAGATGATGCAGGTGCATGGCAAGAGAGGACATCCGATGTGATGATGAAAACTTGTGGCCTGATGCTGGAGAGAGGCAGGATTAGCCCCACAATTCTTTGTTGCTATTACGTAGCTTTAGTTTGTAACTGTTTTCCCCAGTAATTACGTAAATTACTACAGACAAAATAAAAATATATATCTATTGAAGCAAACTGCTGATTTACATTCCTTCTTGTTTACCTAAAAAAATGTAATAAAATAAAACCTTGTGAAAGAAGTCAGGTAATGCAGACTCTAGTTAGAGTTTTTGCACATGTGGCTTCAGTTGTGACCACTGTTGTTTAGCAATCGAAAACAACTGTAAGAGGTGTTTGTGCATTAAAATGCCAACCGCTTTGCTATATTTCTTCAGAGAAATAGAACTAGCTTGCCACTGAGACCTTCCCATTGGCAACTGAGCAAAAATCAAGTCGGTGAAGTCTGCATTTTTTGTTTCTTAAAGACTGAAGTTGACACAAGTAAGCATTTTTTTCCATTAAGGCTAGTTGATTGTCTGTGTATTTCCTTCAAAGACTTGGATTACCTCTAAATTGACACAGCCATGAAATCCAAAGCTGTGTACAAACTCGGAGAAGAAAGTTCTTCACCACCACTACAGAGATGTACAGATCTCATTAACAGTATCCCTACTTCTTAGGAATTATACTACCGCTCATAAAATATACCTAATCCCTCAGCAACTTCTGTGGCAACGATGACATAGAGCAGCTACAGTTACACCCAACATACAGCCCTGAGCTACACAGTGTGCAGATGGGTGCTTTAATGAAAGCTAGCGTTTTGACAGGGAGTCATGTTAAAGAATAGAAGCCATAAAAGCAGTTGGACTCTATGATATAAAAAGCCTTAGCTCGCAATCTAGCAGACTGCCAGGCTATACCACTGCATTTGCATATTCTAATGAGTCCAATGTTCAGGGTTAGCCGCTTACACTAATGACGCGTTTAGCGCTTAATAAATCAGTTAAAGCATCTCCCTGCTGGAGCTCAGGGAGCTGTACCCGTGCGTGTGTGCGTGCATATTTCATCATAATGTAGCTTTGTGTGTGCCATTATGCTGTAATTTTGTGAGAATGCATAAGTGAGTGAATAAGTCTATTTGTAAGCTCTTATCCACTGTCTTAGTGCCAGCATGTGTGTGTTTTGTCTTCATTTAAGTGAGTGTGTGTGTGTGTGTGTGTGTGTGTGTGTGTGTGTGTGTGTGTGTGTGTGTGTGTGTGTGTGTGTGTGTGTGTGTGACGTCTCTTTTGTGTGATTTTGTACATGTGAGGGGGTAGTAGCTTCTGTTCTGTTACTTTGAAGTGTCTTCTTTTGAAGTTGTGGTACGACGCAATCTACAACCATTCATACCGTCAAGCGTAGTATAGTTTATTCGCTCTAAATCAGTTGATGGAAACGCTTCTAATTCGCATTTTCTTTTTGTTTCTTTTTTGCGACATTTTAAAAGTTTGCTTAAAATTTGCGGAAGTACGTAGGAGGGCGGAGCCAGCCTAATCAGATGCCAGCAAAGGCACTAAAATGTGATTTTGTGATGAGAGACTTGAAGTGTATGCTGACACGTCCAGACCAATTTATTGGTTCAGAATAAAGCATGCTAAGCAATCTCTTCTAGAAACAGGAGGAGAAACAGGGACAGGCTCCTGTGCATGTCGTCCGTGAATAAAATGGGAAAACTGACGCTGGTAGGTCAGCCAGTTATCTGAACAACATGGAATCAGTCTTTTGTCAAAACATTATTTTACCAGTGGAGTAAAAGAAAAGAAAAATCTTTTCACAATTTCATCATGCCACTGCCAATTTGGCCCAGTGGTGGTTAGAAGGTCGTTGGGCCACGGTTCTATCAGAAGGATTAGTCCTCAAATGGGATTACAGGCTTGTATGAAAAAGGAACAAAAGGGGGTGGATGCTCAAGGAAGCAAAAGAGCAGAAATATTTAAATGCAGACAGACACATAAATACAGAGATCATTTTATCATCATTAGTGGGGAAGAGGAAAGGAGAGGGAGGAGACTCTTAAGGGGGATGGAAACTGTATGGTGACATGTGAATGCTGTCGTTTAAAAAGATTCAAATTTGTTTGTGTGTGTGTGTGTGTGTGTGTGTGTGTGTGTGTGTGTGTGTGTGTGTGTGTGTGTGTGTGTGTGTGTGTGTGTGTGTGTGTGTGTGTAGAACTGGCATATAGAACAGTGTCATTATGTTTAATTTCTTACATTTCTTGGGCGTGGGGGTCATCTTATCTCTATTGTTTTTTTTTCTTTCTTTCCGCCTCTACTTTGTCCTCTCTCCCAATTTCAGTTTGCTTTATTGGCATGACAAAAAAAATACATCCGTGTTACCAAAGCATAAGAACAAACATACATATAAACAACATACATCTCTCTCTCTCTCTCTCTCCCTCTCTCTCTCTCTCTCTCTCTCTCTCTCTCTCCTCTCTCTCTCTCTCTCTCTCTCTCTCTCTCTCTCTCTCTCTCTCTCTCTCTCTCTCTCTCTCTCTCTCTCTCTCTCTCTCTCTCTCTCTCTCTCTCTCTCATAATTGAGCCAGAATAATATCTGTGAAAATGCGCTGAAGTGGAATATCCTGGTCACCCATCCGGTGTGACTAGGACACTAGCGTAAAACACACGCAAGCTCTGTCACACATACACACACACACACACACATGCACACACACGCACACACAGTTAGATTTTTACGCACACTGTGAAGTGTGATGGCAGAGATCCACATGGCTTGGAGTGCCAGCGGCGTCTTGCTGCCCTGCCACCATGGCCCCTCTGCATGTAGGTCATCCTCGGCCGGGGGCGCACCACCCTTACCCTCCTCCGCTCCTTCTCTCACACCCCCCTCCCTCACTTCTTTCAACCCTTCCTCGTTGGCGTTCTTTTTCTACAGCTCATTTAACTACAGTAAAGAACTAGGATGGCAAATACCATGATACCAGTTAAAGTGCCACAGACCGTCAGAGCGTAAAACCATATGAACTTTAAATTCTCTGAGTTAAACTCTTCTCACAGTGCTTTTATTTACCTTTTATTTACAAAAGGGAAATTCATGAGGCAACATCTATTTCTCCTAGGGCTAGGGTTAGTTATCCTAACATCTCAAAATCCCTTATGTTTTTTTTTAAGTGGAGCGAGCAATACAATAAAAAATATTTTTTTACATTTAGTCAAATAGAAACTAGCTACATAGCTACATTCCAAAAAAAATAGCTTCATTTCACAAAACAAAACTCATATTGCACAATTTGGATTAAAAAAAATGGAATCTGAAAAGATTTTAGGAGGAAAGGGGCACAATACAGACGTTGAGTTAATATTAGTATTGAAAGCCAAACACTGTTAAGATAAACAGTGGAAGCCTCCTTGAAAGTTCTCTTTGCTGATTTAAATTAGCCAGAACTTTTCAGACCCTGACAGGTGACTGCTGTGTGTCATCTGATGTTCGTCATCCGATCTTCGTGTTGTGAGCCTCATTAACTGATAGATTCAGGTGCTTTGCTGTTATTGCACAAACACCAGGAACAGAGAAAAGATCCTTTAATAATCTCATCACCTCAGTGGGGAAGCTGAGGTTATCAAGTTGGCAGGCAGAGTTAGTTTTAAACATCAACATCATTAAACTCTATTTTTTGCAGTAGGTGAGAAGCAGGTTATGTTACTCAGTGTACGAGAATGACACACTTTGCCTACTCACAATCGACAGTCAAAAGTCAGTTGATATCTGCTCTGTAGTTCTTTCACCATACATTAGGTCGGCGACTCCTTGTGTTTACATGCCATGTCAAGTTGCTACCTGCTTTTGTTTTGCATAAGAAAATGATTGTGTTCAGCTGACATAATGAAGTTTATAGTTGCCATAATTAGAGTCCATGGTCTGTTTTTACTCAACTCTATCCACCATAGTAAAAGTACTGTCCTTTAACACTTTACTTTACGTCGCTTATTAAGTATTTATAAGCAGTATATAAACCATTCAATAAATGGTTTTAAATGGTCTATAATATAGTTGTATGCAGATATAAGGACATTTTAATGTGTTTATTAATGTACAGTATTTGTCATAATATCTATGAAGAAATGTTTAAAGTGCCCATATTATGCTCATTTTCAGGTTCATAATTGTATTTTAAGGTTGTACCAGAATAGGTTTACATGGTTTAATTTTCAAAAAGCACCATATTTTTGTTGTACTGCACAGCTCTGTTACTGCTGCAGATCCTCTTTTCACCTGGTCTCTGTTTTAGCTACAGAGTGAGACCTCTTTTCTTCTTCTTCTTCTGTACTATCTTTGCTTGCACTCGCACATGCACAGTAGCTCAGATATAGATCATGTCAGCTAGCTAGCTCCATAGACAGTAAAAGAAAGGCTGTTTCTCCAACTTCAGTCAGTTACGAGGCAGGATTAGCTGGGAGACTTCTAAATGAGGGCGCACATGGAAGTAGTTCTTTTGTAGATTATGGTGAACTTGTGTGTGTTGTAGCAGTGCTTTGCTATTGAGAACGAGGTAGCATGCTAGCGTTAGCATTAGCGTTAGCATGCTAACGCTAATGCTACGAGCTAACTGTTGCGGTTAGCCAGCTCGTGACGTCACAAGCCGTGTCGATTTTGAACAGCTCACCCGGAGAGTGAAGGTAGGACACATTCAGAAACCGTATCTCACTCAAAACAGCATGGATGGATTTTTTTCAAAGTTTGTATGCGTGTGGAAGCACCAGAGACACAAAAGAACACCCCAAATCCCAGAAAAAGTGTTTTTTTCATAATATGGGCACTTTAAGGCTATATTATTACAACAATAATTTACTGTTCTTGTCATCTGTTTATACAGCAGCCTCTCTTTATGGGTACACACACAGGAGGAGTTATAGTTGCTGACAAATACATGAATAAACACATATCTGCTTACAACTACATTATAATGTGTATAAAACCATGTATTACATGTTTGTATATAGCTTATAAATGCTAAATAGGGAGAAACGTTTTTCCTTAAAACTTAAAGGTTTCCCTGCCCAAGTTGGGCCAAGTCCTGAAGTTCTTTGGCACACAGCAAACACGCTTTTCTTTGTCCATTTGCTGTTAAACAGTCTATTTTTGGCCTTAACTTTCTGTGTTTTCAAAGTAAAAAGCAACATTTTGGCAACAGCTTTGTTGCTAGCAGCCAGTGCAACAGCAGTGTCCAACCAGACTGTACAGTGACAAGGACTGCTTATTGGCTGCAGGCAAAGTAAGATAAATATGAATTTGATTTTGGTTCCAGGCGACCATATGCATAATTTATGGAAAAAACTAAAAAAGCTTTGGTTAGGATGAGGCAGTCAGAGCTGCTGTCTTCAATTTTCAAATTAGGCTACGGTTGCCATCTGGGTTATGGCTGGACGTGTACAGTAGTTGTTTCGTCTTGTGGAGCCTACAAGAAAATATCTCCTAAATTGGTATGAACTCCTTCTTTTTGGCATCACTGGCCTCCACCTCTCTGTCCAACCAGCTGAGCTAATCAACCACTATGCACTTCTCCTATCTGCTTTCTGAAGCAATTACCATCGTTAAGAATTTCATAGAGGGCTCATGAAAACTGTGCTCGCTGCTTTTCAAATGATTTCCTACAAAACACTGTGGCACCAAGATGCCATTCCTCTCCCCATCTCTTTGCCCTCTGTGCTCTTGACGTGTTTCTTTACATCCCTTCATTCATCCATCCTAAAAACCTGCAGTTGCTTCTCCTGCTTTCCCCAGTCCTTGTGACTATAAACAAAACATGTGATTCACTTTGGTACAATATGCATACTTCTTGGGTTCTCTTCTAAAACCACTTTTAACAAATCAGATTTTCCGTGATATAGTATTTGTCACAAGTGTCTTCTTTTATCTTTTACAGTCCTTATAACAGTAATTATCCTCAGACAGCGGAGACAGACTCAGAGTGACATACAATTAATGCTAAAAATGTCTCTATTTGCATGTATCAAAAACAGTTGGTGCCACACAGGATAATGTGTTTGTGTTTGTGTGACATCTCTATCAGACAGCACCGTTTCAGTGTGTTTCTCTCCCTCTTTTCTGTGCCCAGGACAACAGTTGGCGAGCTGGTACCCTGGGCATCGGCAAAACATGATGCCACCCTCTGACATTAAAAACGCCTCCAATCAGAAAATCTAAATTTGTTATTATTTTTAATATACAACATATGACGTTTACGATCTTCCTTGAGGACGAACAATGTATTCTCGACTTTTTTTGAAATTTGAAATTTTCTCTCCCTCTGCGCTATTCTCAGTGGCTCTCCCTCCGTCATTTTTCATGAACGTCATTTTCTCCGCTTTTTCGATAAAATACTATAACAGAAATTGCTGCCACAAAAGCTTCACCAAAAATACCTATCTTTTGTCCTCATCTCGCCCTTATTCTTTTACCATGGAATCTCCTCTGTTGTAATTGCCAGTTTGAGTGATGAAGTGTTTCTGTCAGTGTTTGCCTGATAGCTCATCTATATATACACACACTATAAACACACACACACACACACACACACACACACACACACTTTTACACACTAACAAACAAACAATCCTAGTCACATTACGTATGTGTGCTCACAGAATGTGCAAATGTTGGCACCCACAGAGACATATGCCCGAACACGCACACCTCTGTGTGAAGTAGCTGCCGGTGACAATGAGGGAGCTCTCCATTTCCTCCCTCACTTCTTGCTCTATCTCTCCCTGCTCTCCACCAGGCCAGACGCCTACATATAGTAAGAGTGAGATCCATATTCAGAAACAAAACCCTGCAACTGTGATTGTAGTTGATCGGCTGTCTTTATTTATTTATTTTTCATTTTGGCTTCTAAATGGCACGTGGAAAGAGAATGACAGTATTCAATAAGGGTTTAGTTAGTTTACCACAAATGTTATAGCAGTACATTTCCAAAACACATCATACATTTTAGATTTTATTTTTGAACAAAAGTACATCATCATTGCATGGTAACTAGACTTACCAGTAAAATTGCTGAACAGCATCACATTCATAAACTTTTGTTACAGCATCAAAGAATCAAACCTGGAAGACAGACTAGTCAAACGTGTACATTGTCAATAGGATCATGTAAATTTAGATGTGATTATTCAGGAGCCATCTTTCAAGTCTTAGATGTCATGGCTTTCCACCGGTGCATTAATGTAACAAGCTGGGGGATTTTTTTTGCATGAATCAAGTGTAGTAAATGGGCTAAAACAAGAAGAAGAATGACGAAGAAAAAATAAAATGTTGTCTGTTCCTATCTTTGTGAACTATGGCGTGTGTTTCTATGAACATCCATATTGATCTCATAGCCGGACAGTTGGAATTTAGTCAGTTTGTCCCTAATCTTTACCTCTATCTCTCCACCTTTCATCATTCACTCACCCTCCCCTCTGCTCTGTCTCTTTCTTTAGAGAATTTCTTCTTTCCTTCACTTATCTTTTTGAGAAAACAGGATTGACAGCATCTCTTTCTCTTACCTCTCCATGCCATCATTTGAACCTTCCTTCCATCTATCCTGCTATCTCTTTATTATTCCAATCATTTCAACTTCCATTTTTCCATCCATACTTCTTGCTCCTGTTTTCTCTCCATTCCACCTTCCATTTCTTTCTACCTCTTCCCTCCATCACCCCTTCATCACCTCATCTAGCTCCATCTCTCCATAGACAATCTGCCAGTGCTGTGCCCTCCCAGAGTGATCCCGTTAGATGGCTAATGCTGTGAAAAATGACAGCGAACCGCCATTTTTACCGCCATCGCCACCGCTTTGGGGCCGCCTGCCGCCTACAGCCCTGTTGCCTGGCAACTCCCCAGACAGCTTCTTTCCAAAAGGCGAAGGCGCCTGTGTGCTCTGCTGCGATAGAGACCCGAGCCTAATAAGCATTATATCTTATTTTGTCTTATCATTTTGTTGTTAGAGACACAAGTTTGCTCGGAGCTGTGACTATGCAAAGAGCACTGATGCAGAATGTGTCTCGCATATTGAATGAACAAAATTATATGCTACAAGTGTGACTTCCCGGAGCATTGTTGTTTGACTAACGGATTGCTCAGCCAAAAGCATAAATATACATAAATGACGAAGATGCATATGATGCAGTGAAGTCGTCCTGTTCCTTCAAGTCTTTGCACTGAGTAAGTGCAGTACCAATATACAGAAGGGTGACAAATTAAAGGAAATGATGCCTTCACAGTCACCAGAAAAGCCTTCAGTAAGTGAGATTTAGATGGAGCGAGATATATTACGGTACTCTCAATAATTTGAGCATAACATGCATTTAATGTCGCTGTGCATGCAACATATATTAACACATAACCTTGTGATGCTATAGCCTTTACATTAATGTGAAGGCATTCTATTCAGAAGGCATTCTATTCAGTGCAACAGAAATGCTACTATGTCCGACCTAGTTTGAAAAAAAAGCCATCCTTTTAACAGACCTATCAAGTCAGCAATGTTAGTATTTTCTTCCATAAATGTACCGTATGGAAGACCGAGAGTAAGGCGCTGTCTTTGTAGAGCTTCATCTTCCATGCTACACCACAGCTGCTACAGTCCAAAGTGGCCAGCAGCTTGCAGAATGATTGTCTTTATTGTTTACATATAAAACTGTGTCTCTTCCTGTGACCATAGATAATTTGTACCACTGACTATAGCCCAGTGACCTGGCTATACCAGAGCATCTTATGCATAACTCACGATTTTCTCTTGCTCAGTCCCTACAAATTTCTAAGTTTGAAAATAGGTAATACAAAATGTTTTTCATGAAGGAGATACCTGTAGCTGTACGATAAAAATGCAATGCATGAGTCTCATGATCCCTTTTCTGTACTGTCAGTTAAATGTGGGCCTTATAAAAAAAAAAGAAAGCCTGTCTGTGCGTCATCTCTTGCCCCATTTTCCTGTGTTTCCACCTCAATATTCACAGATATGAGTGACATGAGCTACACGGTTACCATGGAAACTCCAAGAGGGGTACAAGAGTGCTTTGTCAAAGTTTGTCAACTCACTGCCATTGAAGCAATCGCTCTTTAATGTGTATCTGTTTTGAGAGGTTATGAAGATCTTCAGCAGATGGTAGAGAAGTTGACTCTACATCTGAGTTGTAGGAGGTTCCGCCTGGTACGTGGTCGCAGTGTCTTTTTAGCAAACGGCGTGTGATGTGTAACTGCATACGTAATCCTTTGCGAGATTGAATGTTGGAAACGAAAGACAGCAAGTGCAAGCAGAATGAGGCATAAAGTGTGAAAGTTGTATTTCTAAGGCAGAGGCATGGGATTTAAAGCTTGAAAACTGTACTATAATATAACGCTTTAAACTAATTTAAATCCATCAAGGTCATAGAGGAAAACATGAATAGCTGCAATTTCCATTAATGGGAGCGAAATGGAGAATATGGGGGACAAAATGTCTAGTGGAAGTGGATTTTGCAGCCCCTTGCAGCTACTAGAGGAGTAGGTGTGTATTTATTAATGATGAGGGCATTCGAATGAGACACATTAAACAAAGTGCACACTCAGTGTGGTATGTGCGAGGACCGAAACAAAGCTAACATTTCAGTATACTACCTTTCTTCATCTCTCCTCATCTTGCTTTCTGCCTTAAAGGACTTTGCTTATGTACAGAATTTCTGCAAATCAAACAATGTACTGTAGATGCCTGAACACACAAGCACCATCTGCTGAGCCATTAGACATGTCTTACTGTAAATAAGCCTGAAGAGGCATGCACGCATGCACGCACACGTGCACGTACGCACGTGCACGCAGCATGGCATCATGCCCAGCCTTGCCCCAGGTGTCTTAGAGTTGATGTATTGGTGTGGCCTCAGATGAATCCATGCAGGGCAAACTAATGCTCTTATTAAAGGCTTTTTAAAGCTCTGCCTAACAGAGAGAGTGAGAAAGAGCGAGGAGAGGTGACGTGTTTAGGCGTATTAATATCCACCTCAGGTGCTAATTTGGCCCTTAAGTCACATGTGTCACCATCTGATGTGCAAGACAAGTGGAAATTACAGGAAAGGTAAAGGAATAGAGAGACAGGGGGCGGGATGGAGAGATAGTGTGACAAAGACTGAGTGAGAAACAAGAATGAAAGAAGAAGGTGTAAATCACATTAATGAATAAGCTTCATTAGTCATGCCCATTAGTGTCCTAAGCACGGATTAATTAAACTTTAGCCGACTTTGGAGAAGCCCAGCGACCAGGATGGGACACAGTTTGATTACACACCTGGAGGTTTGATCACTGACACCCTTCATTCTGACCAGCAGCGGGCAGCCAGTGTACCTTTTGTCCCTGAATGTGAAATTAGAACACGTGCAAAGAGCAAACTAATATGGAAACATTTGCATACTGAGTATTTCTTCCTTTTACTGGTCTACTCTGTTGGTTTTATTGCACCTCAAGGAAATGCTGCCTGTTTCGCTGTTACTGTACACTTAGCACTTGCTTCAAATAATTTGTGCTGTCTAATTCATTTTTCCGAAACACAATGTACTTTTTGGAGGGTTGTATTAAATGATCTTCCTGTCTATGTGTTTGTGTTGTCAACAGGCGGACCCCCAAGGCAGAGACATAGCCATCCGTCCCTTCTTGGAGCACTGTGAGAACACCCACATGACCATTTGGCTGGGCATCGTTTATGCCTACAAGGGACTGCTAATGGTAAGAGGAGATGTACTCATCATGTACTCACAGTCCAGACACACACATAAATGCACACTTACACTATGAATGTACTGTAAAAGGGTATCTGCTGTCTGTTAACAGCCTTATAAATGTGCATTGAGGCTTGCTGCTGTTTCTATAATGCTATTAATGCGCTGTAATGTGTGCCAATGAAACTTGAGTATCTACTTTTAAAGACACGGTGAAATGAAACATACATTTTCCAAGTTGTAATCCTGTGTCCCTGTGTGAATTTTTCATTTATCTCCCGTTACATGCTAAATATGTGTAAAACAAAATGTCATATCAAAATCCCTCTCTTTCCTCTTCCTGTAAAACGGATCTTCTCATCTAACTCTTGGCAAGAAAGTGAATGAGTAAGCGTATTTCCCAAAATGTCAAACTATTCCTTTAAGTTGTGGTGATATCAGTTTAGTCAAGGATCATTATGGGCTATACCTGAGCATGTATCTGAGACACAGGGCTCTAAACAAACTGTAACATATATTAAAATGTTCCATGCGCCCACCACACAGAGTTTTTTTTTTGTTTTTGTTTTTTTAAACCTCCGTAAAGCAGGAGCAACTGTAAATTATGCAAACCTCACTACATTTATGGAAGGTGAGACAGAGCAGTAAATCATCTTAAGAAGTTTGAGAGAATGCAGAGGATGCTGAGTAAAAAAACACAACTGAAAATGTTGAAGACAGAGAGATGGAAGGACCAAGAAAATTGTAGGGTAACAAAGTTGAAGGGGCTTTAATATAAATAATAAGATGGCAACAAAGAAGTGGAGTGGTAGGAAAAGTTTGTATCAAGTGATTGACAGGAGTCCACATCTGTATGCGGCATAGAGAGGGACAGCAAAGTAAAGAGAAGCATTAAGGCTTGAGGCTCCCTACGAAAACACACACACACACACACACACACACACACACACACAGGCTCACATATGAATACACACGCTCACACACCTGAGATCTACTAATCATTGATGATTGCTCCTGTAAATCAGCTGCTTGTCATTCCACTAACTCATTTAGACTTTATTGTAAGCAGGGAGACCACTTTACACACCACACAGTGAATTATTCAACAGGCGGCTGCTGCTGCTGCGACTTTAATGTTCCACCGAACAAACTCTATATAAACGTTTTACAAGCATGAAACCTAAGGCTTTTTTTAAAAAGTGTTTCTTGAAGCTAATTCAAATTAGATTTATTTTATTTACAACCTGCACTCCATTTTTGACGACTGAATAAGTCCTGCTTTATTCTGAAAAAAAAAAAACTGATGTTTATACTAGCAAAAGCAAAATGAAAGAAAACTGCATAGTTTCAAATAGTGAGGATGACCAATACTGTTGACTTGCTGTGTGTGCATTGCTCTAGAGAAACCAGTTCAGACTTTCTATAACCAAAAAAAGTTCTTCTGAAATGTCTGTGTAACCTTTTATTAAACATCTTTTATTAAAAAAAAACATATTTTTACTTTTCCCTGACAGTTGTTTGGCTGTTTCTTGGCATGGGAGACCAGGAATGTGAGCATCCCTGCTCTCAATGACAGCAAATACATCGGGATGAGTGTTTACAACGTGGGCATCATGTGCATCATCGGTGCTGCAGTGTCTTTTCTGACAAGAGACCAGCCCAATGTCCAGTTCTGCATTGTGGCACTGGTGATCATCTTTTGCAGCACCATCACACTCTGTCTGGTCTTCGTTCCCAAGGTCAGTTTTTTATTTTGTAAACGAAGAGAGTGTATGCACGGGCACAGGTGGATTACTCTGCATTGCCAAAAACTAGTAGACTACTACTAGAGTGCTTAATTATAACCACATTCACACCCCATACTTCACTATGTCCCACATCCAAAAACCGCAGCGTAAACAGTTATGTGTAGCTTTTTTTGCCAATGTAATTATATCCTAGAGTGCAACTGTGATTAATACCCATAACCCCTCTCCTAGTTCATCACCATGAGAACCAACCCAGACGCAGCCACCCAGAACCGGAGGTTAAAGTTCACCCAGAACCAGAAGAAGGAAGACTCCAAGACCTCCACCTCAGTAACCAGTGTTAATCAGGCTAACACTTCGCGACTGGATGGGCTTCAAACTGATAACCACCGTCTCCGCATGAAGATAACAGAGGTCTGAGCCGATGAATTCATGTTGTACTTCTTTTTTTTTTTTTTTTTCATGCATCTTCACCATTATTTTACAAGACAGGACGACGGTGCAGTGGGTGGCAGGGTTTTTAATGCAACAGTGGGATAAGGAGAGGCCTTTAAGCGTGATTGAAGAAACAGTAATAGAGCACAAGTTCTACAAGAGAAGGAACAAAAAGCAAATTGTTTAAGTTCACTGAACTTTAAAAGTAAAAAACTAGCTTTCCTTTAGGCAGTTTATTTTCATATGTAATTTCATTAATTCTTAATAAAATGATGGTAAATTGTTAAAAGCAACTCTGATCTCTTCAAGAGATCGTGTTGTCACTGAGCAGGCTACACTGTACCTTTTTCTTTTATTCATTTCGTAAAAATGTTCACTTTTACTGACATTGAGTGACATTGGAAAAAAATCACCTAGGCTTTTTAGCAGATCTCTCAGTGGTGTATAACTGCTGTATTTTTTTGTTTTTGTTCCTGATTGTGGCAAATGAGGAGCTACTCAGACACTCTTAGAGGACAAGAAAAGTTATTATGTCTTTGGCAATCAGCAGTCGTTTCCCTTCTTCACTGTGTTTTGAAATGTAAAGAAGTGTTTGTTATCCATAGATCAGACTCCATACTGGGTAATATTTGGCTGATAGCCATGTAGCCTACTTGAGCTAGATTGTATGTGATGTTATGTAATTAAAGACATTTCAGTTTTTGGTTCATAATGTACTTACTCTACTTCATCATCTATTTAACCCACTTTAAAAAAACAACAACCATAAATTTATGGATTTCTTTTGTTTTTCTGTTTAAAATAGCTGGACAAGGAGCTGGAAGAAGTGACCATGCAGCTGCAGGACACCCCAGAGAAAACTCCCTACATCAAACAGAACCATTACCCGGATGCCAACAACATTCTCAGCATACGCAACTTCACAGACGGCAAAGGTGAGAAATTAGCTGAATGCTTCCATTTAGCCCTTCGTCATACTATCTATCTAAAAAAAACACATAACTTACTCTCATGAAGTGTCGGTGCTTTCCATTACAGTCGGTACAGTTTATACAGTCTATGGGTACAGCCCCCGTTATTATGGAACCCACGGCAGTTCTGGAGCTGCTCAGCGGGATGTGCTCAATGCTACTGGTGGCTGAAAACTAGATTGCAGCAGTTTGTGAAGATTCAACCAAGAATGAGCAGCTCAGTATGAGGCAATTCAGTCTGTCTCACTTTTTAGTTTTAATATAATATGTCTACCGCTGTAATGAGGTTTTTTGCATATATTTCTGTTTCATGTGTATGTGACGTTTTCATAATCAGTGGCTTTAGTAAAGGATTTTAATGCTGCTTTCAGAGCAGCAGCTTGATGGAATGTCATGACGTTTTTTTTCTTCCACTGCTGGAGCTCCTGTCAGCTGCAGGTAAAGAAGGGACACATGAGTACTCTGTGTGACAGCAAGTCTGTGGCGTCTATGAATAGAAAGAATTAGCTACACTACCTGCATACTCCACTACAGCTTAGCAAGTTTTACTCAGTTTTACTGTAGTCGCACTTATTAACTCTCCCACCTTTTATTATTAAGCCCAAAGTGGGTCCACACTGATTTTGCATCTAAGTATTTGGTGTGTGGGATGTTGTTTGCTTTGTGTTGAACAATGTACTTGAATAAACAGTAGAAAGAATATTTAAAAAGTGAGGAGGAGGCAGTTAAGGTAAACTATGATTGGGTGAGACAAGCATACGGAAACACAAGTAGTAAACTATCAAATGCTAATATATAAAGATACATGTCATATCTGTCTTTTCCAGTGGAGAGAGCCTGTGTCGTTGATCCTCAACGTATGCCCGATACAGGCTGTTTGAATTGATGCAGCTGAATCTTAGACGTTATGAAGCCGCGGTCCTCAACTTGAATCAGTGAATCGTTACACCCCAGCAGCACGGCTTTGCATTAGACACCTTTTAAACACGACGTAGGGTGATGGTGATGTACAGCAGCCAGTTTCAGCACGTCTGATGCACACTCCAACACAAAGCTGCTCTCAGGGGTGTCTAATGGATCTGTCTGAGTTTGGGAAGGTAAAAGAGTGAAACAGCTGCGCTCATTCTGTGGATTGGTAGCAGAGCGCGTTGGAATTGTTTGAGAAGTTACATTCACAAAGCAACGTGCCTAATGCTTCTTCTTCTTTGTTTCTTAGTTTGTCCTCTGCTTCCTTCTGTTTCTCTTTCTTCTCTGCCTCTCATCTTTTGCATGTGCACACACAAATACACAACAGACACACGTCCTCCTCTTATAGCCTTGTTAGGTATTCTTACAAGGCTAGATTTTAAAAGAACAATGTGTCTGTGTTGTCGCACACACAATTGGTTGATGGAGCAGCTCATTGTTGTCTTTTTATGGAACACAGAGAGCTAGCAGTCAGTGCCAAGATTATTTTGATTAGTAGACAATTAGTAAATGAGCTACCATCTGTGAGATTTTTTTGATCGTCTTATATTTATCCTTTAAAGAACCCAAACCAGAATACTCTCAGCTAGCCATGATATTGTTTATTGAATGTAAGATGTTACAAGTACCTGCATTGGCTCAGTGCACTGGATGCATTAGTTTTTTTTAGATTAATATTTAGATTACATTTCCGAATCATTGAAAGAAACATTTGTGTCATATTACCTGAAGATAATTAGCTTGCATAATTTGAGCAAAAACATTCTCACATTTTTCATTTGTTGAGTGTAATTTCTCTAAAGTACTGGCTGCAGCTGGCGGCTGATATCACTAGTGAACTAAAATTCAAATTGTGTGGGCTTGTACAAATAAATCTATTTTAGACTGAAGCTTCGTTTGTGCCGTCTTGGTTAGGTTTTTAAGAGAGAACAGAGATAAGTATAGCCAGACACTTTTTTGTATGAATATTAATTTACAGAGAGATGTTTATCGAAAAAGAAAAAATAATGTGACCAACAATCTATATATTTATTCTATAAATTCAGATTTAGATTTCTAAATACAGTCAGATTTACAAACCTGTATTGGGAAAAGGAACAAATGCTTTCCTTTCACCTTTGCCACCAGTTGAAGTTAGCAGCAACAAGGACCGGAGCACATGGGGAATAGTTCATTTTTTAATTGGGGAACAATTAAGAAAAATACAGAAACACTTCCTAAATAAACTTCACTTTTCACTTCTAGCCATCAACTGCTCATTTTCATATTTCCCTCAGCAGAAAACTAAAATATGTCAAATAATCCAGTTTCTGCTTGGGGCATAGGGATCAGATGGGCTGGCTTATTCATTATATAGGCGTATTCCTGCTCCTGTCATCAAGTCATATTTTACAGACAGAATTAAAACTCAGTAGAGCCTCAATAGCTCTCTCAAAACAAGAATCTAATATTTAGCGATAGACTGATCATGCTGTCACTTTTTTTTTATTCACAGAGACATTTATTAGAGTTATTAGGTTGTTCACGATAATGGTCTTTTGAGGAGAGAAGGAGAAAGACAGTTCAAAGTGAGACAGCACATTAGGTGCTCCCCACAAACGTCAATCTGACATACATTATGGAAATAAAACCACAAGTCTTTAAGCCTCCTTTAAAGATCACCACCATGTGAACTTTTCTCAGCCTCAATCTGCTTGTGCTTGACAGTCATCAGTGGTGGAATGTAACAAAGTACAAAAACATTGTCACTGTACTTAAGTAAATTTTTCACGTATCTGTACTTTACTTAAGTAAAATCAATAGTGCATACTTTTGACTTTTAGTTTGTTACATTTTGCAGCAATTATCTATACTTTCTACTCCACTACATTTCTACAACGTTCCGTTACATTTTCGTTACATTTTCTGATCAGTTTTTCCCCCTGCCAAAATGTCTTCCTGACCGTCACACATTTGCAGTCCACAGGAAAGCCTAAGCAGCAGCTCCTGCACCGCCACACCAAGACCCGCCCTTCAATAGCATTTATTGGCCAGGCACGTACCGCTCCGGGTACTACCGCTGCTGCCATTACTGCTGCTGCTCCCGATACTCTGCTTGGTCATATGTGAAGCATCCGTTCACATAAGGTTAATGTACAACCCGTATATTTATCTTAACAACACTCCCGGTCCTCCTCAGCTGTGAAGCCACGTACTTGTTGTCCAAGCTCGTGTGTTCTTACTAGATAAATGTGTGCAGCATTCACTGTCCCGTGGGAAATAATGCAAAGTCGAGCTTCATGCAGATCACCCTGATAGATAACCAGAATTGTAAGTCAGAATGTAAACTGGGCCACAGATAGTAAGCACAATTAAATTAACCTAAAACTAACTTAATTAAAATGCCACAGCCCATAGGCCTACTGTTTTTTTTTAATTATTAGAATATAGACATTAAGAGAATAAATCGTTATGTAGTAAGTACTTTTACTTTTAATACTTAAAGTACATTTAAAACCAGGTACTTTTTACTTAAGTAAGGTTGCCATTGTGGTACTTCTACTTTTACTAAAGTAAGTATGCCTCTGGTTATTTGTACTTTTACTTAAGTACTGAGATTCAGTACTTCCTCCACCACTGACAGTCATCATCATCACCAGCTCCTAACTGCAGTCATCAGTATTCATAAGAAAGTTAGTCTAAATGTATTGGGGGCTGTGAATGAGTTACTGTTATATTAAGAGTAGAACGCCATGTCAACAGTGATTACGCTCACTGAGAAGCAATACCCCCCCCTCTCTCTCTCTCTCTCTCTCTCTGGCTGTCTTTGTGATGGAGAACACCCGTGGATGACAGTTAAGGTGTAGTTTTCTGATGAGACTTGATTTTAGTCAGACAAGTTAGATTCCTTATACCATACAGCAGTAATTCATTTGCATTTGGACAGTTTGTGCAGATGTACTGTTGAATCCATTAACTGCAGATTAGCTAATCATAGTCAAACCCAAGACGCAGGTAAACTAAGCAGCTGCTTTGAGCTCACATCGTCATTTAATTTAAGTAAAATATCACACTTTTTGTTTTAATGTCTGCACTCTCAATAACTGTGGAACTATGATGAACAGAAGTGGAGTTTTTCCAGGTTATTTACATAATTTATTCTTGTTCCACATATTTGCACATTCAAACCTTCTAAAGTCTTATTGTAGAATAATATTCTTTGGCTGGCCCTGGTGTCTATTGATATTTGAAAAGAAAATTCATCAACCTAATACCTTCTTTATGGCACATATTCTGAATCCATTATGAAGTGTATAAATATCTGTGTCTATACTTTTAACAGCTCTGAGAGCTACTAGCTAGGTTAGGCTTTTTATCAAAATGCAAAGAGGACTAGTCTGCTCGAAAATAGTTCAGCAAGCTCAGATGTCCAATCGGGGCATGGAGTGCTGTGATCAGTGAATCAGGTCAGCAAGTGCTGGGAAATCTGGGACAACTGGAGAGAAAACTGTTAGGTGAAAAAAAGAAGAAAACACCATTACTCTCCAGGTGCAATTTTAAAAAACTCATAATGTTGTTTACTACAATTCTTATTGTTTTCGCCTCATTGTCTGCCCCTGCAACATCTGGAGAATGCACAAATTATGTTGGGGAGCCTTTTCTTTGTCCCCTCCGCCTTCCTCTCTTTTCTTTCTTACTTTGATGTTTTCTTTTACCTGTGCTTTAAATAGCACTCATTTTATGTGATGCATATGTGATGTGATTGGATCATGCAATAACGAAACTGACTGGTTTAAAGTCAGTTGGTAGACACCGTTGATGATTTGTTAGATTACTATTATGACAAAGACAAAGGTGTCACATTTGGGCTGTTTTGTTAAGGCAAGTTGTTTTTGGCAGGGGCCATTTCCCCTTGGTATGGTCGGTAGGAGTGACTTTACCTTTGTGGTGTGAATGTTCTGTATGCAGTGAAAACACATCTGCATTGATATAAACTATCTCAAACCAGGAAATCCATTCAATTAGTAGGTGCATATTGGCAGATTTGTATTGCTTTTTGTATGGCATCATCAAAGATCAATGTAAGAGCATAAAAAACAAGAAGCACAATCCACGCTCATGACTTCCACACCTCCTAAAAATGTTCCTAAAAAAATCATGTCAAGTCATGTCTCAGGTGCCATGCACGTGCGACTTACGAGACTTACAGGACCTGAGCAGCCTATTTGACACAGCCTATCATATTTTTTTTTATGATGCCTACATGTGTTTTCAATGCAGATGGAGAGAAGTCAATACTGAAGAACCACCTTGAACAGAAGCCTCAGGCGCAGTGGGGCTCCATGGATCCTTCCAGAATTAACAGAGGTCCCCTGGAGGATATCAACTCACCCGAACAGTGAGCTCTTTCATTTCTTCAGCACTTCTACACCTGTGTCCTTCTCCCCTCTGTCTTGTCAGCTTTCTCACCAGACTACACGTCACACGTATCGCAACCACCAGCAGCTCGCAGGCGGTTGCTTTGGCAACAGAGCCCTGCGAAAGCATGGACCGGTCCTGTACTTTTCTCTCCCACGCACATTAGCAAACATATAACCACATAGAGTGTATGTGTATTCTCCCACTCTTCGACACTCATCTGACCAATACTGATCTACATTCACTTACTATTTATAAGGAAGCAAAGCTGTGGGGTGTTGACTTCATCAATACCGGGGGGGGGGGGGAGGGGGCACTTCATGCATCATTGAGAGCTCTCTCTCCCACATCCCATTGATGGAGAAGGGAGAGACAGCAGACAAGGGGGATAAAACACTGAAGAGAGGGCAGTTACAGAGAGAAGTTGGATTAAAGAAAAGGATGTTTAGATAGTAAAGAGAAACAGAGTTAAGGAGGACGAGAGAAAGAAAGAGGTAGAGACTTACAGAGGCTTATGTAACCAGTGATTTACAGCTCGCATTGGAAGCAGTTCTGAAAATAGACAGGGAGGAGAACAGAAGTAAAGGAACACTCGGAGCTATTCCCATGCCACATAAATGTTTGATCACATGGAGGGAAGAGAGATGAAGAGGCAGCGAGAGAGAAAGTGAAATAAAAGAAAATATAAAGAGGTGAGAAAAGAGGTATGATGAGAGTAAAGGTAGAGGAGGACGAATGGTAACACTTTGTGACATGTCGAATCCTGACAGAAGTCACACACCAATTGCATGTTGTTAAATGTAGTGTCTGTGTCATATGTGATCCACCCAAAAAAAAAAATCTATGAGCAAGGAAGATTGTGTTTCCATCAAGTAGAACAGGTCAGGATAACTGACTGGGCCTGAGGACCATTCATATTTCAAAGTTCACCTAATTAAGACATTTTTTTAGTCTATCACTGAATGAGCTTGGATTACATTCCCCCCTCTGAATTTTTTTACATAACTGGCATTTGGTGAACTGTTTTGCGAACTGTCACAGCAAGCAGAAGAATGAAATGTTCTTTTTGTCAGATGATCCCAGAAGCTGAGAGGCACGGTGGATTAGGGGTTTAGTAAGGAGCAGTGAAGAAGGGAATGAGGTTGCTAAAGAATACAGGAAAAACAATTAGAATGATTGCTGAGGACTTGTGTGAACTATACTTTGCCTGTCTGTTGTGATCCATCTTTGGTATGTTACTGTCTAGTGTTATCACTGAAGCTTGTTGCGATTACATTAATACTTCATTTAAACAGTGCTGAACAAAAATTGTGAACATCTTAATTGTAAACTAGGCAGGTCCACATGTGCCACTTCTGGGCTGGGATTGAATCCCACCAAACCATTGTCCCTTGTGTCTTTGTCAGTACTTTGCAATAAATAAAATATACTTGAGGTGAGTATTGATAAGCAGTGGGCATATTGGCGCAGAGTTTGACTACTTTATATACAATAGGGTATTGTAATTTATAGATAATAATTAATACATAATGTTTTCTTATTTTATGTCATGCAGTAAATGTTAAAAATCTGACCTGGTATCCCACATAATCACATTCACATTGGATTTTGCAGCGCTTTTACATTAAAAGTGTTCGTGCCAGTGCAAGTTTTGTGCCCTTTATGTAGGTGGGCGGAAAGTAAGAATGTGGAGGTCAGGGTGGTAAATGGGGGTGTAGCGCTTCCAACTTTTATGCTGGTGACCAGAGTTTCCATCCTGTCACAGACCCACAATTAATGTTTTATTTATTGGCAGCAGGGTTGGTTAAATTCTAATATTCAAAGTGATAGTGACTACAGCTTTTAGAAATTTGTGGAGTAAAAAGTCACAAAGAAATTCAAATATGCATGTGAAGTACTTCAAAACTATAATGAAGTACTACTACTTGAGTAAATGTACTTACTTACTCTCTATCTCTGTTTCATTGTAACTTTCTGCAGCATACAGCGTCGACTGTCCTTGCAGCTGCCCATCCTGCACCATGCCTACTTACCTTCCATAGGAGGGGTTGATGCCAGCTGCACCAGCCCCAACGGTAGCCCTGGTTCCAGCCCACGGCACAGACACATGCCCCCTTCCTACCGGGTAATGGTCTCTGGCCTGTGAGCTTCATTCACTCCCCCACCTGGCTTTTTGCAGAGGAGACATATATGGTTCTTTTTTTCTACAACAAATAGACTGATATCATCAGCGTATGTGCGTAGTTTGTCTCGGAACAAGGAGGACCAGGGAAGAAGAGAGGGAGGGGGGAGGGGGAGGGCGAGTTTCACTCTTTGTACCTCTTCACCCCGGCCTCTCTTGAGAACAGAAGCCCTCAGTCAGGAAGGGGTGAGAGGAGAGAGAGTGGGCACTGGATGACCCCTTACAAACTCCCATGATTCACAGCAATGTCCCCTTGTTCATCTGCTCCCCTTGCCTAGGCATATACACAGTCGAACAAACATACATTAATACACACACATGCACACACACTGACACCCCAATAGCAGAGCAGCGGTGGACAAGCCCTGATCTGACGTGTAGCCTTATCTGCTTCAGAGGGGATTGTGGTCTTGTTCCTTATCTGTTGTATGTATGTGCTCGCGGCTATGTGTGAGCTTGTCATCTAACTTGAGTATTTCACTGCTTCAGTGACTGGATACCGGAAACGTGGAATTTACAAGACCCAACAAAGGAAATCTTCCACTTTACTCCCCGTCCCCTTTCCCATTCTTGTGGAGACATGTAAATATCATAATTTCTGACTTTGATGTACTGTACGCTTTGTATATTCTGTGAATGGACAATTAAAGGGTTTCTAAGTGTAGAACTTGTAACAGAGGCAGGAAATCGTGACATGGCACCCTACAAAGAATTAGAAATACATATGAAAGAGAGCGGAATTGTTTGGTGTAACTGTTGATAAATTAGCTTATGGGCAGCAAAGATAAGATACATCAAAGTTTGAGAGTCACAGAATATGAAAAAGCACCAGGGGCCCGTAACCTGGAGAAAGACACACATGGCTCTTTTTTCCACTTGCTTTTCCACTGCTAAATTTGCACCTTTGGATCTTATCAGAGATTTCACATTAGACTTTGCATAGGCCTTTCATAATTTACAACTTGCTTAATATGTCCTCAGAAAGCATGTTATACAGAATATTGATGCTATGCCTTTTATCAGGTCTCCAAGGCTGCATATGTTAGAAAATAGAGCTACAAGGCACCACAAGAGTGTTCCACAGTTATTTATGTGTGTTATATGCCAAGAAATGCACACATTCAGATGTACACTTAAAACACAAGAGAGCACCTTATGAAAGTAGGTTCTTTTCAGACATGGCATTAGTGACGGCCTGGTCATATTGATCCCCACAGAGTGGTCTCCACAGACTATTAAGATGTCCATCTGTTCTAACCCTCACAGCTAACCAGCACAGACACGGGCGATGGGGTTCATGTCAACGGCAAAAGGGCACAATGACTTCCTCGGAAGAAATAACACGAAGAAGTGATGCTGGAAAGGATGTAGGTCTACTAGTTCCACAGCTAGTTTGGATTAAACGGTTGACCTGAATTTCCACAAGAGTTAGTAAAGACAATGAATACACAGGAGCTTGGTGTAAAAAGCCCTAACCAGCTGTAGCTTTCAGTTCCACAACGTGATGACACTACTGCTGGTCACAGTGATAAAGCATAAAGCACAGACACAGGGCTTTCTGTCATATTGAGTGTCAAGAAAAATCACTCCACACTTAGCAACAGTGAACATACCTCAGTTGCTATGGAAATGTAATTCAGTGCTATTGAACTCGGTCCAAGAAGGCTGCACTGAGCAAAACGGCCATCAACTCAGTGTCGTCCTTTTTTCTTTTTCTTTTTTTTTTAAACTGTCCTCATGCAGGAGAAAAGCAAACAGGGACTCCGGAAAAAAAAAAAAAGGACTTTTTATGGAGTTTGAGAAGGTTTGTTCTTAGCATATGTTTCACCATTGGTGTCTTGGTTTTTAGTTTTTAAGGCGTTTGTTGAACGCTGTGCCTGTTGTCTTATATTGTAGCCTGCAGGACCGACGGTACATAAATAAGGTGAAATTGGCACTGACCCAGCAAACTACGACATTGGCCACACATCTGTAAATTGAACGTGTCATAGATTTATTTAAATGTAATGCCTCAATGCATGGGACAGTTTGGGAGAACTTGGTGAAAGCTCCACTTCAGCTGGAGTCGATTTCCTCTGCAAGCTGATGTCTGATCATAAACACTGTCTTTAGTTAAAAGGCCAGTCAATGGATACAGAGTTTGAGAGTCAGAGACAAGCTAACAGAGATCCACCCGCTATTGGACATATCAGGGTGACTTCCCATGACAGCTCCTCCCCTTCCAGCCCCTGCTGAGCACAGGAGCAGGGAAACCCGAGCACACAATCTCCAAGGAGTCACGGCTTCTCCCGCACCTTTGCCAACCAGAAAATCATGTGAGTGAGAGACATTGCCAGAGGGTTCATTCTTCCTTCAGGAGAAGAGAAACCAACTGCACATTTTATATAATACATTATATGTGATTGTGTACAATTTGCTGATACCCCGATGATGGTGTCCATGTATGGAATACTTGGTATTTGGCTCTCTCAAGACGGCATGAAATGAAATGTATACTTCACAGTTACCTCTGTTTTTGCAACTGTTGTGACAAAGTTGTTTCATCCTCTCACCTACAATTTGATTTGATGTTCTTTTAACCTGTTGATCAGCTCCCACATGTCAATGCCAAGATTCTCAGTGGACAAACTCAACATCACATTGAGAATGCTACTGGTTTTAGCAGTTATTCACTGAGGGCAATAAAGTGAAAGTAGTAGCAAACGATCAATCCTAATAACCCACTCCTGGCATTTCCCAAATTACAAAATGACTTCTTTTTTTTTTTAGTCCATCTAAAATGCCAAATGCAGATCATCAGCTTTTATTTTTAATGTGCCCTGATTTCTTTTTCTTATATTAAGATTCATTTTAGGTTTTTTTTTCAACATGGATGAGAAAATTGGTAAAATGCAAATTTTGGTAGGTCAAGGGCTCATAATTTCCTGTAATAAATAAAGTCATGTCGATGGTTCGTATTTGCCACAGGTCTTTTTACCTTTTCAGTTTGCAGATCAAAGTGACATATACGTATATAATTATATCTTTGTATGTGTCATCGTCAGGGTTTCTGGAGAACACGGAACATACATGTCCAAAAATATAACAATATGACGTATATATTTAGTGGAAAAACACACAGGTCCATACTGTTACTGTTTTGTCATTATGATATGTGGTATCACATGAAGTTAAGTTCAATTAAGAGTTTATAAACGGAAAACAAAAACCTACGTTAAATGCAACATGTTCAAGAGGGGCAATAACTTGTTTTCTTATTACAAAAAGAATGGAGAACGCTATATATATATGTAAAAGATCTTTACGTACATTCTCATTTTTACATAGGAAAGATTTCACGACTACGCCACAAGGATACTTGGAATTCTTTTTTTTTTTTTATTTAAAGTATCTGTAACTATGTTATGTACAGATGAGGTATAGATATGAAAAAGTTGTATAAAATAAGTATCACACTTGCAACACCTGAACATTTTTGGAGCCATTAGTTGTTATGGGGGGGGGATTTGAATAGCATTCTTCTTTTATTGTCTGAATGTTATGGACAGCCTTTACTTTTCACATCATCATTAAATAAAGTGAGACTGAAAATAATCTTTGATGTATTAGAATCATTCATGTGGTTCTCCAGTATGTTTGCATATATAATGTTGATTTAAAGGCAGTCAGTCAATGAAGAAATCAGTCCACAATCTGCGCTTTTAAAGTTGCTAAAGATAGAATCAGCAAAATGTCACTCTTTAGTAGCATCTAGTTTACCTTGCACGGCAGCTGGAGTCTTGCGATATCACGAGATCATGGGAGAATCGCGGAATCAAATGTCACACAAAAATCCATCTTGGCAGGTTAAAGTAATGTGTTTTTTGTCTGAATAGCAGCGACCGAACCAATTGCCGTCCGGTGAGAAGCTATTGGCCGCTACAGGCGTGGTTTAGGTGTGTGTGTGTGTGTGACGCCTGCATGTGTTCGTTCAAAACAACAATGCCGGACATGATTGACAGATGGTTCATCCAATCACCTGGCCAGGTTTTTATGAAAGTGCCTGCCCTTTTCCAAACTGTTTTGCAATATGCCTTTTTAACAGACTTGCCATAGTAGGAAAAGTACAAGTGTTACTAATAACAGTAACAATGGCTCTGTTCTTTTCAAGTTTCCCAGTAAGTTATGGTAGTATGACAGTGAGCCAGCATGTACAATAGCAGGATCCTAAAACCGAAGCAGCTAAATGGAGTTCAGCTATTATTCATTTTTGTGATTTACACCTGTGTTTTTCCTTTAGTGGTATTTTAAAATGTCTGTTCTGATGAGTACAACTACTGACAGACAGAAAAAGAACAACATCATGTTTACTGTTTGTTAGAATTTGTGTTAGTATGAATGTCAATCTTGCTGCTATGAAGACATTTAATAAAACACCTCCACTGTTTACCCACTGGACACAGAAAGAATTACTTTCATGTGTGTAGTGTGGCTTGCCTTGAGGTAAGATAAAAACACACACACTCTTAAGTGGCATTACAGAGCTCTTTTCTTTTATGCCCATAATGCTGATGCTGCTGAGGCAAACATCTTGATCTCTCACTTCAAAGGCAGAAAATTAAAAATGGAGGCAAGCGCACCCATGTGATACACTGGCCAGTCAACATCAAGGATCTTAATTAGCACACCAAAAGGCACACACAGCAAGTAGGCTGCCTATTGCCCTCACACACTGTGAAGAAAAAATAAATTTGTAATATAAAGCCTTGTATGTTGAGAGGTCTTGAATTGTAAGGAGGAACCCAGTGGCAAACAGGATGGAGGGGATGAGTGTGTGTCTGAGTGGGTTACTGAAAGTGTCACTCTGTGTTTGCATCCGCGTTTGTGTGTCATTCATGTCTGTGAGAATGCACGTGTCCTGATGTCAGAGCTTTTCTTCATCCTCACTTTCAAATATTTAGTATGTGGATGCTAGATGTGGTTGCAAAATGTGTTCCTCATGGAGAAGCAGTGCAGCAGCTGGCTGGAACTGTGGCTGACTAAATCCTTCACTGTCATCTGACTGTATGTAACAGACACTGTACATATGCTGGAATTTACTTGAAGTGGTCCATTAGAATGTCTTCCTTACAAATCAAAGAGCTAAGACAATAACCCTCCTGCTGGAGGCTAACAACCCTGCAACCTGAACGTTGTTCTTATTGTATTATTGGCTTTAAACATTTCCATAAAGCATCAAGAAATTATTGATTAACCATTAATAAAGCCATCAATTACAAACCCTTTAGAAAGGGAGAGTTGTTAGAAAGTAAAACTGCACAAGTTTTTGCGAGTTTTTTCTGCTTCCGCTATAATACCATCCATCCATCCATCTTCATCCGCTTATCCGGGGTCGGGTCGGGGGGGTAGCAGCTCCAGCAGGGGACCCCAAACTTCCCTTTCCCGGGCCACATTAACCAGCTCCGACTGGGGGATCCCGAGGCGTTCCCAGGCCAGGTTAAAGATATAATCCCTCCACCTAGTCCTGGGTCTCCCCCGAGGCCTCCTCCAAGCTGGACGTGCCTGGAACACCTCCCTAGGGAAGCGTCCAGGGGGCATCCTTACCAGATGCCCGAACCACCTCAACTGGCTCCTTTCGACGCAAAGGAGCAGCGGCTCTACTCCGAGCTCCTCACGGATAACTGAGCTTCTCACCCTATCTCTAAGGGAGACGCCAGCTACCCTCCTGAGGAAACCCATTTCGGCTGCATATACCCTGGATCTTGTTCTTTCGGTCATGACCCAGCCTTCATGACCATAGGTGAGGGTAGGAAAAAAAACTGACCGGTAGATTGAGAGCTTTGCCTTCTGGCTCAGCTCTCTTTTCGTCACAACGGTGCGATAAATTGAATGTAATACCGCACCTGCTGTGCCGATTCTCCGACCAATCTCCCGCTCCATTGTCCCCTCACTCGCGAACAAGACCCCAAGGTACTTGAACTCCTTCACTTGGGGTAAGGACTCATTCCCTACCTGGAGAAGGCACTCCATCGGTTTCCTGCTGAGAACCATGGCCTCCGATTTAGAGGTGCTGATCTTCATCCCAGCCGCTTCACACTCGGCTGCGAACCGATCCAGTGAGTGCTGAAGGTCACAGGCCGATGATGCCATCAGGACCACATCATCTGCAAAAAGCAGCGATGAGATCCCCAGCCCACCGAACTGCAACCCCTCTCCACCCCGACTACGCCTCGATATCCTGTCCATAAATACTACAAACAGGATTGGTGACAAAGCGCAGCCCTGGCGGAGGCCAACTCTCACCTGAAACGAGTCCGACTTACTGCCGAGAACCCGGACACAGCTCTCGCTTTGGTCGTACAGAGATTGGATGGCCCTGAGAAGGGGGCTCCCTCACCCCGTACTCCCGCAGCACCTCCCACAGTATCTCCCAGGGCACCCGGTCATACGCCTTCTCCAGATCCACAAAACACATGTAGACTGGTTGGGCATACTCCCAGGCTCCCTCCAGGATCCTTGCGAGAGTAAAGATCTGGTCCGTTGTTCCACGACCGCTATAATACAATTAAGATTAATGGAATTCTGTTAGTGGTGCTCACAGCTTTGAAAAATGACATTTAAAATATTCAGCAGCAACTTTTCTCCGGACAGTCCACTGACTTTACTATGACAAGTTTTCAGTGGAACTACTTTCTACTGATGCAATAGTCACCATAAAACCTTTTTCTTTTTATTGTAAATATACATTTCCAATGCTGTGACCAGCAGAAATCTAAAAAGCTGGGCACATATCAGAACATATAAATCCTTTAATTAGCAGATTGTGTTGTAGTCAAGACCACCTAAACTGAGACCAAGTTAAGATCAAGACCAGACCAGTGCGAGTCCCACACTGCATGACACACTTACAATAAAATGTGGAACATGTACTGTAAACCATAGGCACTCCTCATATTGATCTGAAAGATCCACATTCTGAAAAAAAATGCCCACAGAAAATAAATAGAGTGGTGACAGCCATCAACAGTAACAATAATTTCAAATAAGTTATTGTAATAATTAATAAATCAGATGATGCACAGGCAATTTAATGATATTCCTGCAGTTGTGGTCTTGACCAGTCTTGAAATAAAATCCAGAGTTCTCTTTGTATGAGACTGAGACAAGACCGAGTAAAAATGCGGTCCCATTTCGAGACCAAGACCGATCTCGAGTACTACAACACTGGTAGCAGATATTCTATATGACTTTGCAGGACAACTGATAACCTTGTGATGTGCTGTAATTGTTGTTCATACATCTCAATACATCAAGTGAACTTAAGCTTTTAAAGGGGCGCTATGCAATTTTGGCCATTCGCTTTTTGCTCGCAGGTTTCTCTATAGAGCTCCCCCTACAGCTTCAGAATAGATATTTGGCAGCTCCTATGTTTACTTGTGTCTGACTCCTCGCTCGGTCAATCTGCCGTTTCCTCTTTCTCTGTTCCTTCGACAATGCTTTCCTAGCTTTCTGCTTCATTTTTGCCGGCTCAGCCATGACAATAGTGTGAAAAACTCCATCGCTAGCTTGTTAGCCAGTTCCTGAATGGGCGTATGTGTGCAGTGGCGTGAAGCAATTCGTTACATCGCAAGACCTGATATCACGCGATACTTCCTGACGCTGAGGCTGGCGGCTTGCCGGCCGAAAGTTGCAAGGGTGGTTTTTCCGCTCACAGGCGCTAGGGGGGGGTAGCGAAACAACCACCATTCAACTTGAAAAAAGTCATATAACCATTCCAATGACTCCGAAGCTATTCAGTTAAGGTAAATTAAGCTAAAAAATCTGCATAGTTCCCCTTTAAATTCAGTATGCCTCTGCTGCTGCTTACTGATTCAAAGATAACCACAGATTTTGCTGAACTGCTTCTGCAGGAAGACACACTCCAGTGTGTGTAAATGCTGCATGACCTTCTCTCTTGTCTCAGCGGGATCATACTGTGCAAATGGAAGGCGGGTTGATTAAGTTGACCTGGGTGTCAGTGGAAGGGAAACGTCTATGTATCCTCCTTCACATGTGATGGAGCCATTGGAGAAATTAAGGCATGGATGGAGACGAGAACAGCAAGTACATGAGCCAGTACTATATCCAGTTTATCCAACTCATGCACACATGCACATATTAAGCCTCATTGATCTGAGGATTGAGATGGATAGGAAGGACACACACACGCACACACATGAATTTCATAGGCACTTCTATGACAGTGTATATGTCACGATAACTTTATTTTATGATTGTGTATGAACGCAACAACTGTATTTACGGAAGGGCTCTGGCTGCAACCTTAATTGTACACATTAAACTTTACTCTTATGTAGAATCAATTAATAATATATTTTAAGCCATGCTAGTGGCATGGCTCTAGGAATAGCAGTGAGACTGTGGGTCCATCAACCTCTTTGGTCCAGACTGAAATATATTTCCACAATACTGGATGGATTGCCCTTAAATTTGTACAGACATTTGTGGGAAGAATTGTAATCATGAGAGTTTCTTTGATCCTGATCTGCAATCCACACCTGTTTTGGCAGAGCTAACCGTAAGTTTGCTATAATAGTTGGAATCTTACCACAGAAAGTCTTACTATACTGCAGGAAGCATATAGGCAGGAAAATACATATATAGCCCCTCACACAGTAATAACTTACACTGACTCATTTACAAACTACAGTAAAGCAAACAGTGCATACATAATATACTGACAATCAAACGGCCCACTAACAATCTTTCTGCTGAAAAAATATTTCTGACATTCTTCGTCTTTGTCTATCTCACAAATGCTGTAATGTCACAATTGCTAGAAAAAGGAGCTGTTACTTTCCATTCAAATCTAACTATTCGCCACAGAAAACTAACACTGACACAAAAGCATATTGCTATATTCTCCAGTATTCCCTTGTTGAAAACCCAATGTATCTGAGGTGTCAGTAACCTTTGCTTGTTACCGTGCCACTGGTGACCATTTCCCCCTTAATCTGCAGCATTCGAGGATTTTTAGACGGCTTTTAATCCCTCCTCAGTACCACATTATAGTAATGTAACCTCATCAAGATAAGTGGTCAAGGGCACATTTGAGAGGACATCTCAGAAAGAAGCATACGCCCTATATATTAGTAGCAAAGAGCAAAGAGCCGAAAGGGCCCCTCTCAAAAACATGTTGATAAAAAAAAAAAAACAGCAAGATGATCAATCATGTTTAAATTGAAACATCACTGATAATGATTCAATAATTACATTATGTTATATATGATGTGGAAAATCCCATGATATATGGCCATATTGTGCCAAAACCTCATTTCACTGTTTGAAAAACAGCCATTTCCTGGAGGAGCGTGTGCAGCGCGGGTTGACTGATGCCTCCATGCACACCAGGATACGTGATTAGAGAGTAATTTATGGCCAGTAGTTACAATCTCCTGCAGGTAAATTTATTGCTGACATATAATGACAGCACACTCAGCTGAGCCCACAGTAAATCCAAGACATGGTCCTCCTCTGTCCTTGAGAATTCTGCTCAGTCTCCAAAAGCAGGTGTACTTTAATCTATCTAAAGACGCTGGGTTCAATAACTGGACAGTCCTGCATTGACTGATGCTAATCTACTGTAATGTTTAAAGTCTGGCCTGTAATGGACCGTACCCATGTTTTATCATTATTATTACTGCTGAATTTCAATTGCATGTGGTTCCCAAAATGGGTGTTTAACACCCACAAGGGGTCGTAAGATAAATCTGAGAAGACACATGATTACAGGGTAGAAAAGTAGAATTGACATATGTTTTCCACAAATATTTTTTATATGTATCAGGATTTTCTGTTTGCCTTTTCCATGTGAATTACTGGATAATTTCACTCTTTGATTGAATTGGTTCACAGCTGGCAGACATAATAATCCGGCAATGAGGGATCACACACAGACATTGCTTTGTTGAAAGGGGTAACAAGCCAAAAAGATTGGGAACCACTGGTCTAGTTTCCAATAGTCTAAATTGCATTATGAAAGCAATCTTTGGAGATTTAAAGATTGGTAATCCATCATTTTAAGTCATGCATCTTTAAATTCCATTGTGAGATTTGAAAAGCCTGCACTGCATTACATTATGACTAAATGTAACTCGGAAAGTAAAATAATAATTCTGCAAAAATAAATGCAGACTTGATATTAAGTTTGATTGATTAAATGGCTCATGCAAGTTTCAAGAGTCTGCAGATTCTTTTCATACAGAAATAACTGGAAACCACTGGCTGCCTGGAAGACATGAAAGTAATAAACTTAGTACAAAAAGTAAGGAAATCTTCGCTGCCTGTCTTTGACATCCCCCGTTATATGGAACTTGACCTTCAGTTTGGAAATGGTACTAGGGCTCACTCCAAATAATGCCGCAACTTGGTTTTGCGGAACACCAGCTTGAAGTTGCCCTATCCAGATCAGTCAAACGCGGCATGCCGATTCTTGGAGCAGACACTTACTGACTGTAGCTGTACTTACAGTAGTAGGGCCCATGCTCACAGTAGCTGCCAATCAGGTGACAATCAGGCACCTGACCTGGGGGTACCAGAAGCTCAAAACAAGTGTCAATAGCAACAGCAAAATAAGCTGTTTGGCAATGGCAGAGAAGATTTGGTTAATTTTTTCATGGGCGCAACCCACATACTCAGCGCTGCTGCTCATTCCACAAATGCATGTTCCTTACAAATGGGGTTGTAAGGGAACTAAACAGGTTTTCCAATGGTATAAGATTTATTACCACATAAGCATATAAGCATTACCACAGAGAAATAATCTACCAAACACAAATTTGCTTACTTTTTGTGCTTTAAGTTTATAACAATACAGCAAGATGACTTTGAAAATGGTAACCTGCAACACAAATTAAGTCTTTAGTAATTGGGCTAAAACATGTATAAACACAGGAACCGTGTTATGGCTCTGCTACACAGTATTCATGTTTTGTGATCTTACACTATCTTTTGCAATTACTAGAACTTCATTGAGAGACCAAAAAGACAAAAGAAATTTTGGATATAAAAACATTTAATATATTTGTCCAAAAAAGAAATACACACCATACATTCGTGCGATTAACTTCCTTTATTTGTTACTGAAAAGCATCCCTTTACCATCTAAATGTTTACTTGGATAACTAAATATGCGATCTGATATCCAGCAGCGTCATCTTCTCTGAATCTAAAATACTGTGAAGTGTCTAAACAAAATACCACCCTAGGGTCATGGTGTTTTCACCATCTTGCTTCCACCAATCAAATCTTTTCAGCTGTGTGCAGACACTCTGCGGGGCATGTGTGCTGTGGGTTTGTCCTGCGACTGACCCATGACTTAACTGGCTGTCACAGGGAGTGAATGGCTTGCCAGCTAGCAGCTGTGGCCTTTGTGCCACAGTCAGGCCTGTGGCCCTCAGTCCAAGTGTCTCTCTGCGTGTGAGAGACACAATAGTGTCACTGTTGGTGATGCTAAAGAGCCCGTTTGTTGATGTTGAAGATTTTGACAGAATGGTCGGCGCTGGCGCTGGCAAGCTGGACCCAGGAGCTTTCCTCCTCGACTTCACTCTCTCCGTCAGTCTGTCCATCCTTGTTGTGGTTCTCTTGACCTACTCGGCCAGTCCTGGGCCTCCAGCGAAGCCTCTTGACCCTCAAAGCATGGCTTTGTCTGCGAAAGTATGTGTGATGAAGGGAAACAACGAGATACTCTGGATCACAGAACAAGCATTGGAAAAAATCTAGACAAAACAATGCTTCACTACTGTACCATCTCTCCTTCTCAGACACAAAACATGCAGAGACAATCCCAAACTTCTGTCACCCAATCTTGTGAGCAACTAAAGTGTGGTTGTGAGCAACCCAAGGAGCAGAAGCCTTTTGATGAAAAGACACAACAAAGATACCTGTCTTCAACTCACTCCCTGAGCTCTACAGATGATGAAATACCTGTTGATGCCTGCCTCCTAACTGCCGCCCAACTCAAAGGAACACAGCTATTCAAATCCAGCAGCCTGCTGCTTTTTTCTCTCCATAACACATACCAGTGAGCTTCTGCCTCTCACCAGCCATGAAACTAAAGGCACACTACTATTACTCATGAACATCTACTGCTAGTGGCCATTGGAGGCCTTTCACAGTGTGTGTGTGTGTGTGTGTGTGTGTGTGTGTGTGTTGTAAGGATACGAGGTGTCCGTTTCTCCACAGCTGCTCCAGTCATGTCCTCTAGCAGGCTCCTGGCCAGGGCTCCACCTGTACAGCAATATCCTGCCACACTCCAGCCCCACTGCAAGCAGGTAGCTGTGGAAAGCACCAAAACACACACACACACACACACACACACACACACACACACACACACACACACACACACACACACACACACAAACTCAGCTCAAACCCTAAGGCAATGGCCTAGAAACACAATTGAAATACTGCAAAATGTTCATACTTTGACTCCACAACATATTTTAGATTAATTTTCACAGGATTAAAATGTTTCATCGACGCTTTAAAGGAAGAATCTCTTAATACTTTATCCTTTGACTAATAAAGCTGTATTTAGTATTTATATATACTATCAAGCAGCCCACTATGCCCTGACCTGAAGCGTTATTGGTATATTGTAGTTGATCTTAGTATTCTAATATCAAACGTGATGTTGAAGTCAGACTTCTGCCCTGTGTCTACACAATGATATATTCAGTATTGATTTGTAGTCTCGTCATTTCCATAGTTCCCAGCTAACACTTACATAGATAGAGCATAGATTGTGCTGAGCCAGAGAAGGTAACCTATTACTATTGCTATTACTTTGCCAATTGTACTAAATTGTTCAAAACAGACAACCATAATAAGATGATAATTTCATAAAGGGTGTCATAATGCAAACATATACTGTGTGTGTGTGTGTGTGTGTGTGTGTGTGTGCACACCTGTTATCAGAGCAGAGTACAGGGCAGAAAGCCACAGCAGTAGCAGAATCTCCCACATCCAAGATGGAAGAACATGGTTTAATCTCAGGAAGAAGCATAGTGTGTCCAGACTCCTCTAATCTGCACGGTCCCCACACTATCACCTGGACACACACACACACACACACACACACACACACACACACACACACACACACACACACAAAGAAAAACTTGTATGAGCAATCAACAAATGTAATAGCTGCTTACTACAAAGATGCATTCAATACATTACTACCTCAAAGTGCAAAGTGCAACCATCACCTTAAGAGAAAAGACTTACCTTCTTGTCCCGACTGGATGTCACAAAGTATTTGCTGTCTGGGCTCCAGTCACATGACCAAATGATGCGGCTGTGTATGGCTGTGTCCTTCCCTGTGTGTGCATACAGCGAGAACTGGGGCTCTGCATGGATACAAACACAAACAAGTACAGAGATCATATGAAGAATGAACTCCAACTCGGAATTCTATTATCAATCCCAACACTACATATATTTTGTCACACTTCTCTGATACTTCCTTTATGGTGATAGATGAGCTGGTAGTCAAAACTTTGTGTCATGATTATTGTAGCATGACATCAGCATGTCTAGATCCCTACCTCACTGCTATGTTGCAACAAAGGCTCTCCAGAGGGACAAATAAACAAGACGGAGAACCTCATTCCAGCCCTCCATTTCAGTCAGTTTTGGTTTATGACCTGCTGCTGTTTATTTCCCCAGCGTAAGTCATTTCAGACCCCAGATTGGTTTTCCCCAAAGAGCTTGTTTGTATGCTGGTGGCAGCTGCCTGTCTGCGTGTATGCAGCAGTGCTGCTCTCCACTGGTGCGCGCACATGTACGCACGCACACGCACACACACACACGTAACACCATAGTGTTGCAACAAAAGTCTGACTATTCCACCATGTCGTTGTGTCTATGTGCTCACAATACTCTCTCTACGAAATGCACACATATCTGTGGGTGTTCGTGACACACACACACACACGCACGCACACACACACACACACACACACACACACACTGCACCTCCTTCCATTAACACTCTTATCTGAGGACAGTGAGGAGCACAATGGGCTGTTCAGTCCGACCTCATAGAGATGGAAACCAGAGACAGACACACTATGCTTCTTCCTGAGATTAAACCATGTTCTTTCATCTTGGATGTGGGAGATTCTGCTACTGCTGTGGCTTTCTGCCCCGTACTCTGCTCTGATAACAGGTGTACACACACACACACACAGACACACAGACAGACACACACACACACAGACACACAGACACACAGACACACAGACACACAGATAGACCGCTGCACAAAAAAGCAGAAAAGGGAGGAGAAGGAGGCATCAGTGTCTCCTTAATAAAGATGTCTGGGCACTGGATCCACGACGGAGAAGAAGAGGGTGGAGGAAGAGGAAGGGAGGATGACATGGTTAGACTAAATAGGGAAGAGGAAAAGAAGAACAGAGAAGCTGAGAATGTAGGGAGTCAGTTTGTTTGATCAGCTCTGACTTTGTTTAACCTTCCCTGGTCTGGCCTACGAGACTGTGTGCGTGTTCTTCACAATCACCGTGAGTGATTCAGCAGCCAACTAAAACAGACGGGACCCCTCCCCTCCAAACCCTCCCTTCCTCTCTCACAAACACTATCCCTGCCTAGGTGCAGTCCACTATACAGACAAACAAGAAAGCACAGGACTGCTTAGCCTGTGCCAGTGCCCATTAGGACCATCCTGAGCTGCCAAAAGAGCCATAAAATATGTTACCAGGTGCAGGTGCAAGGTAATCCTCTGGGCTTTAATGTCATGTTCTGCTCACCTTGAGTGCAGGATCGGGTTATTTGTCTGATTTGAGTTGAGGTGCGGAGATTCTCTTATATAAACAAACTCTCCAGGAGCACACTCTTGTTTACAACAGGGGCCTTGCAGGAGGTGAATGGAAAGTGGGGATGCACAGAGCTCACATCTGGTCATTACGAGATCTGGGCCCATATTGATCTAACCTCTAAGAATTACACTTAAGATTGCTCAAAAGAGTAAACTTACTGACTTACTCCTACTTACAGAAAAGTGTAAGACTACCCTTTAAGTGCAGCTCTTAAGTGATTACATGATTAATCAGATGTATGTTCAGAGCAGGAATAGCCAATCAGAGACAAGGATTTACACAACATCTACTCTATTGTTCATGTTTTGTTTTTTTAAATTATTCCATTTTACTCTTAAACTGAACTGGAGCCAGACTGAAATTGTGATGCTGGTAGAGAAAGTACATCAGAGAAATGATAAAATAAGGGTTATTACATGGACATGTGCAGGCAATGAGGATGAGGTTCTTGTTGTTACCACCACAGACTAAAGAAAAAAAGTGGTGTGAAATCCTATTAAATGTTCAAATCAAATGCAAAGAGTAGGCTATAATATGAGAACTCAAGTTCCCCGGGAGTATTTAGGGTTTGGCTCTCAAGAGGATTCAGTTAATTTCTCAGACCATGTGGATACTGACAGTGGTGACCTTCCTGAAACAAATCTGTTACTCTAACCATTAATGTCACCACCGATGAGTTGAATCTGAAAAAGGTAAAAGGTCAAGAAAAACAGACAAAATGAGTGATAGAGAGTGATACAAAGGAGGCTTTTAGATTGGTGTTTGCAATATGTCAAAATAACAAAGGGCTGTGTTGTTGTCCCAGGAGCCTGAAATCAAACCAAAGGCCGAGAACAAGCCACTACACTACCACTATGTTTATTTTTCTTCAAAAAGTGTTGCACAGCTCTAGAAATGTATTTACAGCATTGATAGTTTCCTTCTTCATCTTGATCCCGACATGATATGCACGCAAGCACAGATTTGATGAGCTATCACAATCTGTTGTGTTCTGCGTAGTTAGTGTCCATCTGAAAGCCCTCATACCCCATTTCAAAGCTTTGCTGCACCTACTATCCAAATGTTAAATAAAGATATTAATACATTTGTTATTGGGGGGGATGTTAGTGAAATTCAAAATGTGTTCAATTTACATAAATATACAGAATAAAATGTGGTTTAATTTAATAAATAATCTTTTATTAGCTCCTCTTTGGACTGATTTCAGTTAATGCATCACTTGTTTGGCTCTTCACAGTATTAATTAGGGGAGTCCCTCTAATCAGGCCAGCTTTACTTGGAATTTGAATTGGAACGAATCTGCTCAGTGGGTTTACCTTATTTCATTTGTTTATTTTCATTGCAGCTGGTGTTGTCTGCCAGTAAGGCGCCAATATTGTCCCTTTGTCTTGAAATTCACTCAAACACATTTTTAATTAAGCTAAATTTATTTGAAGAACTGTTACCTCCTCCTGAGCTGTACTGCAAATAAATGATACGATCCTTTAAGGTGGACCCCCTTATCAGTGACAACTCACCTGGACTTTCAGGTGTGGGCAGGTTTCGTCTCCATAAAGACCAGGTGCGATCACGGGAAACAGCCAATAAGAGCTGTGCATCAGGGGAGAAGGCCATCTGGGTGACGGTGAGGGTGTGGCACGGCAGCGTCTGCAGCTGACGCCATGTGGCTGTACTCCACAGCAGAACTGCTGCGTGCTCGGCTTTAGATGCCTGGAAAGACAGTTAAGATTAGTTTATCTACACAGAAAAAATACATTATCTTGAAAAAGCATCTTGAAACCCATTTGTTTTCTTTATCTTTTACTGTGTGGGTTATGCACTTATTTCACTTTGCTTTATATACTATCTTCTGTCTCTTCTATCTCCCTCTTTGCCTTTTCTTCTTCTTGTAACGCACTTGCCAAAAAACACTATAAAAAGTTTGCTTGCTTGTAGGAAGAAGAAAAAAAGATGTAGAGGTGGGATAAGATATAGTGGAGGGTGAAATGAGGAGGGACACAAGGTGGGTGAGGTAGAAAGAAAGAGTCAAACTGAAGAGCAGTGATTGTATTCCACAGGAAGACAGAAACACATCTGTGATGGCTAACAGCTGTGTGTTTGTCTGGAATCAAGGTCAAGACAAGCTAGGTACTACCAATACCTGGCAGGGGGGGTTTAACCCTGCTGTGTGTGTGTGTGTGTGTGTGTGTGTGTGTGTGTGTGTGTGTGTGTGTGTGTGTGTGTGTGTGTGTGTGTGTGTGTGTGAATACATATGAGCATGCAGAGTAAATGTGTCATGATGCTCTCTCCTTTCTGATCTAATGCCCTTTACTTATCACACTGACCTTGCATGCAGATGCCACCACCGCCCTGGCGCTGTCTGAAGCAAGACAGAACATCTCAAAGCCGTGGCCGTACCTGGAGGAGACAGAGGAGGACAACCATACAGATATTAATCATGAACAGGATTCAAGCTGTACTGAACATGTGGACCTGAAAGACAGACAGGCGGAAGGGAGGAGGACAACAACAAAGAAAGCACTCCCAGTAAATTAAGTATTCTCTTATTCAAAAGCATCTCCCTGACAAGCTTCCAGGCTCGAGCCATCGCTGCTTGCTGACAGGTAAAAAAGCAGACAGAGTGTGAAATTAAAATACTGATCTGCAATGACTGGTCCTTCTGCTGACAGAGATGAACAATGATGATGCTCACTCACGGCTAATCACACGACTAATCACTCGCAGCCCAATTACTTTTAGCTTGCCGACTATCACCTGCTTGTTTTAAAATGTCAACGAGTCCACAAAGTGAAATCACAGCATGCGAACCAATGCAGAGAAATTTCTCCCTAAACAGGAAGCTTTCAAATGCTGCAGCAATTTGGCCACGGCGCTGAGAGCATTATTTACGCCACAAAAATAACTCGGCCATTTACTCATTTTAATGTTTCTATTATGCACTAAATGATTCAAGGGGGTGAAGCCAAATGGAGGTAGAAAAATGCTTTTCAACACACACAATGCCCACACCTCCAATAAACGGCCACGCCATATGTCATGTTTATGGCAGATTGACAGGTAAATAGATTTAACATCGGCCACAAATGGAGGCAATATATTCCCCCAGGAGGAGAGGCTCATGGTATGGCAAGAAGCTGGATTGTGATTGGCTAATGGATGCAAGTTCAGGAAGTCCATCATTTTCAGTTACAATAAACCCTTTGGGCAAAATCAAACAAACACAATTCCATCTGGAAATGTTGCTTAATTAAGAGTAATATGAAAACCCTGATGTCTTTATATGCAAAGGAAGTACATAAAAAAAGAAATATGTAGTGGAGATTGTTATTGTATTATGTCTCAGGACTCTGGATATTGTTTGTACCAGGTGACTAAAACTAAAGACACGCTGAGAGGGTTTGGATACACTGTTAGCAGAGAGACATTTGGATACTCACAGTTTCTGGACCTCAGGCCACAGAGTGTTTTGGAGAAGATGATCCTCTGGTGGGGGCTCTACACACACACACACACACACACACACACACACACACACACACACACACACACACACACACACACACACACACACACACACACACACACACACACACACACACACACACACACACACACACACACACACACACACACACACACACACAAAATCCTTACATAACTGTCATTTGCAAGACCCTGAAAACTGAGCTGTTTTAAAATTCAAATACAACCAGTTTCCAATTTACTAAATGAAGGATTACACCCCAGTGTTATAATTTCCCACTTTTAAATCCTTGTTCTGTTTACCCAATAAGGGACAGATAGGATCCTGAATGTGTGCATGTGTGTATGTGACAGGCTTATAAATTAAAGAGAAACAAAAGACAGTAAGTACCAGAGAGACAGAAGGAGTGACTTAAAACTACACGGCAGACCGAGAGCATGATTGATCGCCTCGAGACAATGTTTTCTCACATTCATATGTAGCCTCTTTTAGCATTTAGCGTGCACGAACTCCTCAGCCATGCAGCTTTCCTAAAAAATTTTTTTTTAAAAAATGCTGCTTTATCTCCGATTCTTAGCGGCTGCTGGTTTTGAGAGGGGGTAAAATCTAGTCTCTCCTGATCCTCTCCTTCATGCCACAGGCTCTGCACAAGCCCGTGCTGCCCTTGTGTTGCATGTAATTGAAAGCCACACTCCTGGTGTTTTCCTTGTTGGTCATCGGCTTCCCATTTTGCCTAATTATTAATTCCTCTCCTTTCCTGCGGAAGCCAGTCAAATGAGTGAAAATGCATTGTTAACAACAGTCTCCGTACTTGGTTGCTCCCTACATAGGTCATTGATACTTAAACTTTGCAATCACATAAGCCTGCTTTCTAATTAGCATTGCAGATTAAGGAGTGGCTTCAATCATTCTGATGACAGCCCTCGACACCCTCTAGCCCAGGGGTTTTAAAGCGCCACACTACATTCTCTTCGACTCTCATCCATTTCCCATCTGCCTCTTTTCTACAACTAGTTTCTCTGTTTTGCCTTTGTTCCTTTACTCTTCTTCCACTGTGTACCTCTGTGTCCTCTCTACACATTAACCCAAACCCATCCATCTTATCTTACTTTTGAGATCGTTTTCTAATTTCATATGAGAGCCTGTAATTTTGTTGTCTTATTCCTGCATTTATTTTTTTGCTTCTGCTTAGATCATCGCTTCCTGACACCTCTTCTTCGTCTTCTATCACCCGCCATCCCTTTGCTCTCATCCCCTCTCCTGCTGTAATATCATTGGCCTCCAGCAGACCTCAGGCACTGTGGGAGTATAGCATGGGGAGAGTCGTAATGACTAACTGTCCGTCTGGCTGCACATAATTGTCTAACATCTAGAACATCTAGCGACAGGCAGACTGGAACTCTTAAATGTGTACCCAGGCTTCTGAGTGGATTGCAATGAGGAAATATAAATCAGGCTATCAAATTGTGGAGGAGACAGGGATGCATGTTGGTTCTAAAAATATTTATGAAAGAGCTTTAAATAAATGGGGGTTTACTGAGATGACTACTAAATCTTAGAAAGGACCATATTATGTTGGAAAAAAAAATACTTTCAAGTTTTTGAAGGTTTACAGTACCAGTCATGATGAGTGGGTGGAAGTAAGACTCCTGGTATTGATCAGATACACTGTTGAACTGCCGCTCTTCTTTATTGGTTTTTGGGGCAAGGTCACCTGTAAATATAAATGGTATGATGATTATGTCTGTGAATATATTTGACTATTTTGAATATGACATTACATAAAAGAAATAAAAGTAATAAACAAACCCACAAACCATTAAACTACTGCTCATGAAAACTGATCATCAGATAATACTTGTCCCCGACCCTGAGCGTTGAAACACCCGCATGCGGAGCTGAGCAAGTATTTTACCTTGAAATACAGCCTTGTTGGACAGACCCAAGGCAGGTGTGCTGGCTCCTTCTGGAAGGTTGGCAGAGTCCTGGCAACGAGCAGATAAATGAATGGTCAAAAGACACACACACACACACACACACACACACACACACACACAAATAACTATATGGGAGTGGGCAGTCCACTCAGCACATTTTACGGTTGGAAAACAAAGTGAAAGAGGGACTACAAAGAAAATTTTAGTAAGACCTGATCTTTGGACAGACGGCAAACGTGGCTCTAAGGACCCTATTTTAACGATCTAAGCGCACGGCGTGAAGCGCATGGCGCAGGTGCGTTTAGGGCCTGTCCAAATCCACTTTTGCTAATTTGACGGCGGAAAAAAGGATCCGTGCGCTGGGCGCATGGTTCAAAGGGTTGTACTTAGTATCTTCATTAATTCCTAGCTGTGTTTTGGGCGTAACATGCAATAAACCAATCAGAGTGTCATCTCCCATTCCCTTTAAAAGCCAGGCGCGTTTGTACCTTGGCGCATTGCTATTATGATGCAGGATTACCACCGTAATATTTTGCGTGTTTGTGTGCAGCTGCGCGTCCATGCGTGTGTATAACAAGCATAGTGTGCGTGCGCTGTGCACGAGCCTAGGCGCATTTTACTAATTCGCTGTTAAAATAACAATGAAATGCTGCGCTATTGACAGGTTTTTGTTGGTCAATGGAGCGATCACTTCCCGCTGCCTCAAGATAGCAATACGCCGAGAATTCACCTGAACACACGTCCCTGTAAGACCAGCACGCCCATGGGCGCAAAGATGGGCGCAGGTGCATTTGCTATTTAAATGACGTGGGCGCTGGACGGGAAATTGACAACTGCATCGGTCTTAAACTAGCAAAGACACTTGCGTCGGATTTTGCGCCACACCGCACTGTGCCGGGTGCAAGATAGGTCCCTAAAGGTCATGGATTTAAACTACTACTTGCCACGCAATGAATCAAAATAACCTGACTCACACTAGATGTCAAAAGCTTTTCTCTTGAGGTCCCAGAGATGTTGGCAAAGTTCTCCACAAAATTACGAGGTGCTTGAAACACCCGCAGGACCTTCTCATCAGCTCCCGACACAAACTGAAACCTTCCAACCATTGCCAGACACTGCATGTCGTATCCATGGATCTGTGGCCGTGATATTTCATGCCAGGTTGCCTGCAGGGTGAAAAAGACATGGGAACATATAGTATTGTAAAGATGCAAATCTGGTCATGAGGATCCCAACCAGCCAGCGTTTAAATGGATCTCTGATGTTGTGGAACTGGGTCTCTTGGCCCTACATGCAGGCAATTGTAACCAAGCCAAATACAACATTGATTCTCCTGTTCAAAGAGAAGATGGAAGGCCTACAATGACCGAAATTCCTTCGGCACTGGCGTGAGGTGGCAATATTCCAAACTTTTTCGACATATTGGTGTATATTGTCTCATAAATAAATAAATGTGGCGTGGTAGCTCTTCATCTACACTACAAGCTAATTGCATTAAGAGCAAAAACCCCAATAGCAGTGTATTCAAGTATCTAAAATGTGTGCGTTATATTCAGTATGTTCCTATTATTCTTGATAGGAGTGAATGATATTATTATGTGAAATTTTGCTATTCTGTTTATACCAGGGTAACTATCTCTATCTAATATCTTTAGTTGCATTAGGCCATAGTGGGTAATGTTGCATCACTGAACAGGACTGCTTTATGGCAATATTAGGTTTATAGAGTATTTGCATCAATGTGATGAATTATAAGTATACGTACCATCTGGTCATTTAATCTAATTCCTAACTATGCACATAAAACATGTAAAACTAATGTCACTAATTCTGAGCTACAATCAGCTTTGCAATTCTTCTACGTTAACGTGTTATAGGTGATTCTGAGCCTACTTTACCTGTTTGGCATCTTGTTTCCTCCATGGAGTGTAGAGTCTGGTTGTCTGGTCCGAGCCCACGCTGAGGATGAACTCACCCTCAGGATCCCAGCTCAGGTCCTGGACCTCATTAAAGTGACCCGATATCACAACCCCAGGCCTCCAATGTCCCTGTCGGTCAGCATTGCAACGGTCAGTTTACAACTTTCAACCTCTGATTTCCCTTTTAAATTTTCCCTCTACATACACATCACTTCAGTGACCAGTTTGATTGGCAACTACATTAGAGTGGGGGATTATAATTTAGGTGTTGCTGTCTGAGAAGGCGATCTACTTTGAAAGATCTAGTTCTAGATTAGTTATCAACACCTTCAGGTTTGTGCTGTACTTTAAATTCACCTTCCGAGCCGGCGTAATTGAAATGCGGTTATCGCTGAACTTGCGTTGTGACTTTAGACCCCCACTGTTTCTCAGGGACACCCAACAAAGACACATGCGAAGCCAGTCAAATTGAGCGGCAGACAGGAGACTTGGTGTGACTAATTACACTAATCACTGTCTCTCACACAGTGTGGCTGCGTAGCAATGCACCAACATGGAATCTTATTTCAAACACACTTAGAATTCCAGTGCTTCAGGGAAATGTTGTACATTTTGTGTGCAAATGTAAGAAATCATTTCAACATGTGTACTGTAACAGAACAAAAGTACTGGCGTTATATTGATTTGAAAGTTTAAGAGTAACTGAGGCTCACCTCTTTGTCTTTGCACCAGAGATGTAGCGCTCCATGAAAAGCGTGAGCCACGATCATGGAGCCATCCGGACTCATCTGGCAGCCATAGAAACCCAGAGTGTTGCCACCAACCTCCCCTACACGCACCTGTGAAGAAAAAAATAACATGATGTGGGGGCGATCGTAACTGATCAGAAGCATCAACTCATTTGCTTTTCAACACATCTCGTATCTGACATCAGGTGGGTGAAGAACATTTGTTTTCTGGGTCAGAGTCACTGACCTGCTGCGGACAAAGATGAAAGCAACCTGTAAAAACATGGAGGTGCATCAACTGCCACATATGGAGAAAAAGCAACCGAGTAAATTAGGTTATTTCTGCTATTTCTGAGAGTTATGAATTTAGCCTCCTTTCATCCTATATGACATTCAGACATGCCGTATCTAGCCTAGTGGTTCCATCAAACACCTGGGTTATGTGTCAACCTACAGGCTCAGATTTATAGAAAAGAAGAGGAGTAAGGTAAAAAGTTCTCAAATCTGTTCGGTCTCTCTCCAAGACTTATTAACTAACAACTCACATAATGGTGATAGAAGCAGAAAAAAACAGCAAATTAAGCAGACAAGTCAAATGAGAAATTATGCAAAATGGGAGTTATTAGAGCTGAATAAACTGTGTTGTGTTTTTTTCTAACAGAATACATTTGTCTAATACAAAAGGAAAGCAATCGCAGCGCAGCCTATCACACTTAACAAATAATCATGAAAAAATGACAAAGCTTGAGAACCCAGAAGGATTTACATAAATTAGATTTGGGTGAGAGCTTGTGACCCTGCGTCAAGGCTCATAGGGCAGATTGTATAAACAGTGAAGGGTCCGTGGACGTGAGAGTCCATAGGGTCTGAGGTTCCACTGAAAAAAATCTATCCAATTTGAAAACAGCCATAACCACTGTCTCTCAGCTCAAACATTTCTAGAAAATAAAACTCCTCTAGGATTCTGACCACCTGTCCCATCTCCGACACCTTGCTTTAGTGTGTCGTGACAATTCTGTATTGAACTTTGTGGATTCAAATCACTACCTGGGGCAGAAAGCCCATTTTGATTTAAGCGCAGTTACCGATTACACTGACAAATGAAAATTCACTTGTTTAAACTCCGTCATTCTAACTCACATTAAATTAAGTTGTTTTTTTTAAACAGAAGTATAAGAGGCAAAACAAACCATTACAACTAAAATTGAACAATATTCAGCCATAATGCAAAATAAAAAGCATCTAATTAGTTCTAAAAATGTTTTTAAAAAAAATCCAATCTGTTCTCATTCATCTTTTCATTGACATTAATATCCATAGAGAACTGAAATTACATACCAAAATAGAGAAAACAAGACAATATTAATATCTCATCCGGTTGCTTGCATAACCGATTCAATTGCAGGATTATGGGATGTAAATAACTTGAAACAATGTAGAAATGAATCCACAGGAATTCTTGTTTAAGCAACAGAGAGCTTTTCTAACCATGAGCTGTCGATATTTTGACCTGCAACTGGCTTGTAGAAGAAAACTATGCTTCAAGTTTGAAATGTAAAGGACAGCGCAAGAGAGTAAGTCTATACTCTTGCATGAAGAGACATTTATATTAACAGCTATTCGTTAAAGTCATGTCAGAAATCTTTATTTCCTATCTACTCACTCTTGTGACATTTTAATATTCAGATAACTTCCTATTTGAGCAGTATCGTTTTTCTTCCCAGTCTGTTATGCAACCTATGCTGCATAACCTTATCCGTCCTTATATCACTAACGTCACCCATCTTGGGCATGCTCTACATCCCAGCAGATTATTTGTGTCACATCATTATTTATTTTTTTAAACGGCAGTTTTCTTGCAGTGATGCGGAGCATTTTAGTAAAGCAACTGTAGCAAAGCGCCGTCAGAAGAGTGTGACTCACTCTGAAACATGTTTTAAACGGTTTTGAAGTGTTCCCTGGACACAAACCAGTAAGAGCCATTAAAAATATGTTCCACATGATTGCAGGTGAATGATGTAAACCCTTTGAAATAAAAGATTATGAATTATAATTCTGTTATTATGGTGCTGCTGAGTGGGATTAGTAGGTGTAGTACTTTTTCGCCCGCAGTATTGCACCTAAATGAAATAGATTATAGGTTCAATATCATTTCACCAGTAATATTAGGCTATAGCCTACTTATGATTAAATATGATATACACTATATTGGAATATACACATTTACTCTAGCAGCACTTATCTCCCACGCAAATTCTCTCTCTTTTGCAGCAGCCGCTGTGTTGTTTTTTTAACTCGCTGTATGTGCGCATCTGTATTCCCGCCGACCCGTTTGTTTGTGGTTGTTACCATGGTGAATTGTAGTATCATGGCTCTATTCATGCTGCCTTTTTATTGTGGTGGTACACGTGCATGAATAGAATAGAATAGAATATACTTTATTGTCCCCTAGGGGAAATTTGTCATGGACTCAAGAGTGCATAGTAGTAGCTGCCATTACAGACAATAAATACACGTTAAAAAAATAAATAAATAAATAAATACAGAACACCCAGTTATTACACACTTCTCAGTGAACCTACTCTGAATTCAAACAACTAAAACCTTTATCAGGCTCTGAGGCCTTGGAGGTAAACTGGGCCCAGAGGGGAGATCTATTAGAATCGATAGCAGCAGAATCAACCCTAGAGAGCACTATCCTCCCCTATCAGCAGCACTGAGGTCTGTATCCAGATGTATTATATCTTTTCCATCTTTAATTAGCTTGTGCCTTAAATGATATGAACATTGGCTGTGAGGAAATATGAGAAGTGCTAAATTCATACTTGACTGATTCAAATATGGAAAGATGTACAGCATAGCTTGTTATCTTTTCTTGAAGCAGGTAGATAGAGAGAGTATGTTTAGCTGCAGCAGTGACCTAAGGCAGACTGCAGGAGAAACACATAAGAATGTACAGTACATGCACTCTTTACATGTTAAACAAACATGTTGAAAGGCTACACACAAACCCACCAGCAGAGGCACACACATATCTTCACTATGTCTATTGTACATGGCAGGAAAGTGGTCAGTCAATCATCATGAGTTGGTCATCAATGACCTTCAAAATAACGCCTGTCTGCAGGCTGAAACGCAGCCGAACTAATGGCAGCGATAAAGGCATGCCTTCACTTTGAATGGCACAATCCTCCAGCCATCCAGAGAGACAGACAGAAAGAGAGACAGTCAGGTAGACACATAGATGGTGAGATTTAGAGCGAACAAGTTGCAACATTAAGCAGGTTGATTTTAAAATTCTGCATACAAGACCCTGCCGTAAATCATGCAAAAACTCACAGAGGCAAAAAGCCATCATCTGTCTTGTTTACGAGTGGAGGAACAATATGGATGCACGGCGTGCCTTATCGCTGGCAAATGGGGGTTAGGGGGAGGAACAGAACAAGGACAGAAAAGAGGGGAAGGCATATATCATTCTTTGAAGGAGTGAATGAGGGAGATGGGTGCTGAATGAGCTTAGCCAAGATGGGAAACCCATAGTGTAAAGTATAGGTTTTCAAATCAACTTTTCAGGCTGAAATACTAACCGACACGCTGAGAGACTGAGTCTTCTTCCTTTCAATTTCTCTTGATGTTGAGATATACAACATAAAGTAAGGACTGCAAGAATTACTTTAATTATCTATTCATCTGTTGATTTGTCTCAATCAATCGACAATTGTTTCATCTAGAAAACCCAAGGTGTTGTGTTAAAATTCCACATTTTATCCAACCAGCAGTCCAAAAATATTCAATTTATAATGATATGAAACAAGGAAAAGCAGACAATCCTCACATTTGAGATGCCAGAACCAGCAAGTTTGGCATTTGGCTCCATAAATTACTTGAAATAGCCCATGAATTGCTGTCCACATCTCTAAATGTTTTCAGCAATTGTTGAACGAAATAAAAATCCACAATACTGATGAGAGGTGTGAGAGTGAACAAAAAAAAGGCCAAAAATCAAAACAATAAGCTGGGATGGCTGTAGAACTGAGGGGTACTGCAGAGTCAGGTGATCATTTTCTGTGCTTTAGAAAATATTTGCTGACCTCCACTGGTTTAACATTTCACCACCTGTACTTCTCCATGCAGTGAAGTACAGGTGGACTGTGTTACAGGTTCAACAGAGCACACTTCTGACAACACCTTTCAGTGACGTCGCGTGTGGTCAAATGTGAAACAGGCTTGAAACGTCCAACCAGAGAGGGCAGCAAAATGCTACTTTTCAGCTATAAAGTCTTTAATAGACAGTATTAATAGCATGCATTAACATGCACATTATTAAAAATAAATTAAAAAAAATATATATATTACCTCATTTTGGTTTTAGTGGCTTCCTCGATCGACTACACAAGCCGAGATCTGACAACAGGTTAACTCTTAAACACACAAACTGACAATCCCTCCAGGCGTTGTAGTGGCCCGCTGTGGTCAGTCTGACAAGTTAATTACCAGTGTGTCTTGTTAGTAAGATGTGCTTTACGCAGCGGTGGGCCCGGCCACCCCACTGCCAACCCTGCTCTCCATTAAATCTCACCAATTACTCTAATCAGCGTGAAGAAGTGGAACCCTTCTTTGTAAAAATCGGCTAATTAAGACATACATGGCTGGTCAGTTAGCGCTGTGGAATCTGCTCTGCCAAAAACTTCAACTTCACATAGAAAATGGTAAAACACTCAAAAAGGAAACCACTCAAAAAGGACCAAAGGCCTTTGATTCTGTCTAACTTGTAAAGATGGAAAAGAAATGTAAATACAGTTCAATTCACTAACATTTCTTTGTGCATCTGTGTGTGTGAGCTTCAGAGGTTACGTTTCCTTCGTAGGCAGGGAACCTGTCAGTTCAAAGGGTTTGGCTCTCTCGTATGAAGAAAAAACAAAAACAAAATCCAGGTCAGAAGGAGCGGACAGAGAGGAGGAGAGAAATGCACTTTCACATTCAACAGCAAAGGTTAAATCAGGTAGGGGGTTGATTTTCTTTCATTTTTGGCATCAAGAAGAAAGGCCTGTTCTGTGGAGGGATATTGGCCACACCAGACGTGATTTAAAACGGCCACTGCTGCTTTTCATTTCCACTGACCACCTGTCTAATAACACTGAGAAGAATATGTGACAAGAATCGGCACAGGCTTCAGGCCCCAATCATAGTTCCTTTTGTCAGAGAGGAGACTCGAGACTTTCATGGTCGCTCCTTTCTGTGGTCTTTGTTGCTCGTCACTGTGGATGTGCATGATGAGATCAAAGGCGCAAAAATGTAACTGATCAAGTGTGGAATCTTTCTTATCACCTCCGAGTATGTTCACACACTCAAGGTGCCTGCCATGGCGAGGTGAGCCATTTCTGTGCAATGGGACGGATATGTGTGTGTGTATTTGGGAGCCTGTGAGCACATACTGTGTGTGTGTGTGTGTGTGTGTGTGTGTGTGTGTGTGTGTGTGTGTGTGTGTGTGTGTGTGTGTGTGTTAGTGCCCATGACTATGTGTTTCTGTCAGGTACGCGGAAAGGTAATCTGAGGTACTCCTGGGCCACCTGAGAATTGGCCAGTTGTATAAAAAACAAAAAAAGGTGTGGGGCAGATGGCCAGAGAACTGCTTTTTCTTCGCCATCCACACTCGTGTTAAATTTAGCCCTATTCTGGCACAACAGCAGCTGTTGGGAGATAAGAGAGACGAGGTGGAAGGGGGTGAAAGGAAAGCAGGAGAGAGATAATGTGTGAGAGGGAGGCGAGACCGGAGGAGAGAAAGGAAGGCAAGTGGTGGAGAAAAAGAGGAAGTGGAAGACAGAAAATGACAGAAGGCAGAAGTGGGGAGTGAGAATTAAAGACAGATCATGGAGTAAAAAAAAGAAGAAAAAAAAAAGAAAAGGCAGAAATGCATTGCAGGCAGAAGCTATGGCATGTCTTCCAGAAGCCTCTCCGTTCCCTGTCGGATGTGTTGTGGAATGGGTCGTAAAAGAGGGGGTTCAGTGTGAGTGAGTGAGAGAAGGGAAACCAGCACAAGGGCCCTGGCAGCAGGAGAGAGAATACAAGGGGAGGGCTCAAGCTCCTGGATCATGTCAAGAGCTACTGAAAGGGATGCTTGCAGAAATAGAGTGGGAAATTGGTGTGTGGGTTTGTGTGCAAACCCTGTGTTCCCTGCAGAGAGTGATTGATGCCTTGTGTGTATGCTCTGTGTATCTGCATACACCCTCCTTGTACTCAAGTCAACACTCACCTGCTCCACCCAGACTCCAGATCCCTCCTCAGGAGCCCAGAGGATCATGGTTTTGTCCATGGAGGCAGAAAGCAGACTGAGAGACTGTTGCAGCTCACCACCTGCAGGGGGAGACATAGAGACACTTGAAAACCCATACAGGAGCGGCATACACAGTCAATAATGGTCAACTAGTCTAAATCCATGACGTTCTACTTCCGGGATTGCTCGGCGCAGCCACTTTAATGCACAGTAATCATAACCATGCTTTTGTTTGCACAATTTATTTAACTTGGTAGCAAACGATACTGACACTTTATATTTAGGATGTCAGGTCTGATGCATCAAATCAAGTGCTTCCTACATGAGTTTTCAGGTTAAAAAAAAGATGCCATGCATTAGGATGCATGGTATCATGTCATATCCTAATTATTACAATCTATGCTTGATGATAATAAAAAATATTTTTTGTAAAGATGGAAAAATAATTAAGACAGAAAATGTGATTTCAATATTAAGCACAACAATTGCAAGTCTACCTTTGCCCTCATAATTAAGCAGCTTTACTTATTTTAAGTATCTAAACATAACGATGTGTGACGTACACAAAAGCTGTGATAGGTGTGAAATGATCTTGATGTAATAAGCTTTTAAGGCAACCAGAGATTAGCACATTCATTAGCCTTTTCCGTTGACAGCTTATTAAGGCAATAACTTTTCACACCCACTTTTTTGTTTCTTTTCTTTTTCTTTTTTTTTTTTTTTTAAATTGTCACAATCTCTTGCTGCCTTTTGTAAGCAAAGGGGAGACAAATAATGTCTCTCAGCTTAGCATGCAAGCCAGTCCATTTACTGGAGGTAACTATGTAGATTCATAGTTTAATTCACTTTTAGACAAACACATTTTTGCAGGAACCTACTGCCAATTATCTGAACCTTGTGTGAGTAATGGCCCTGGTTTTTCATCAAGGTACCTTTGTAGAGAGGAGGCTGCCAGTGGACTCCATAGACCCAGTTCTCATGGCCTGCCAGGACTGTCTCAAGAGACACGGCAAACACTGAGGACACGTCTGTAGCAGGAACACAGAGAGGCCACATGAAGATTATTAGGTTATCAAGATATCAGTTTTATAATAGAGAGGTAGCTGATTAACTGAGTAGGTATACTTTTTTGGGGCTAACTATACGTAATTCTAAACATTCCATGAAAAATCAATTAAGTATGTGTTACACAGATAAAGGTAAACACACATAAACACACACACACTTGGTTCTTTATGAAGGTCGGTAACCACCATGTGCCGTTATACCATCAAAAAGCGTATCTATTTATTTGGTTAATTAGCACCCTTTTCATAAATCATGCCTGCGTGGCCCGCTCACCTCTATCCTTCACTTCAAAAACGTCCTCTTTCATTTTGATGATGGTGAGATTGTCCTCTACGCGGGCATCTGTCCCAGACTTGGCACACAGCCTCCACACTCTGATGAGGCAGTCCTGGGAACAGCTGGCTAATAACAGCTCCCCACCTGAATGAGTCAGAGAGAGAACATAAAAACCTTCCTGACTATGAGAAGTTTTCTATCAACTCTTAAAATATCCTATCACTGACTTGATAAAAGCTGCCTTTGTATCATTTACTCTCCTGTGGTGCTATGATAAAGTATGAGTTATTATCAAATATTATTATTATTACGGTTGTGGTGTTTAGCAATACTTTGAGAACCTATTAGAACATATTTTTCACCTGAGCTTAAGTAAAGTTGAGTATGTTTTAGAGCGATAAATAATTGAGCCAAGTTGGATCATTTAGAACTGAGCCGAACAGGCAAATTTTCTAACTTGGATCCAAGAATGCCAAGTTTTGTTTTCTGTTTTGTAATGAGCATTACAGCCTCACCTAGCATGCCTATAGGCTCGTTTTGTCTTCAATTATTTGTTACAACTGTCATCAAGGCATTATAGAAGAATGCTGCTGACTGTGACATGGCCAATAAGACAGCAGGAGTGCGGGCCAAATACACACAGACAGGTGGTAAACAAAGCAAAAGCCACTTCTCCGAGTGCTCCCGTCTGTCACAATAGGCGTTTTCAGGTTTAGTCCAATGGCCACTGGCCCAGTTTTGCCTCTGCCAAGATAAAGACATTTATAATGCCTCTGTTGCTACGGCCTAAGGCCTCCTGAATGCTGGGAGGAGGAAGGAGGAAGGCCGTAATTGTTTGTCGATCACGATGTAATGACATTGATGATGATTGCAATGATTGTTGAAACATTGTTTTTGATAGTTGCGATGTCTTAAATTACCCATAGGCAACAAAAGAAGTTAAACCTTGTACTTCAACTTATCTTGAATCATGCGTGTGGAATTTTTCTTTGTTCATTACATTTCAAAACATCCGTTAATCTGTGCCAGGGTACAGCCACCAACTGTGGCATCTGAGGGGCTTGAGCAACATCATGTTTTCACCCCACCCTTAATTACAACAAATAGCCTAAAAATAAATGTGAATTAGATCAGATGATGTTGAAGCCTGATGTGTGTGAGATCAGATGTCTGACTCCCTATCATAATCAAAGTAAGAACATGTTGCCAAGTCCCATGGCCATGGCCTGTTGAAGACCTTTTCTCCAAACAGCTGTTCCAAAGATTGCAACGTTATATATCAAAACGTGTGTTAATACCATCGGTAAATTAAAGTGATTTTGAGATATACACGTTGTTACAAAACAACTGGCACTGTAGCTGAATGAGTGTAAAAGTTCATATGAATTAGATGCAATAGAGCCAATAAGGCTGCATTTATCTGAGTCACATAACCAGGACCGTTAACTAGAAGTATTTTGGAGCAGCAGCTCGGAACTCAGAGGTAACTTTTTCCTGCTGAGCCAGCAAATATCAAAATTTATAATCTCTAATCACTGTCAGTAAATGGTTTAAGTCACTGCTCAGTGACGCGCAGGAGACAGGGAGACAGCTGTGTATGGCACGGGCTTGCACGCTGCGACACCAGTAAGCTCTCGTTTTACACACAGCTGGTTTGGTGTTAGAGCCAAAGTGATACATGTAAATGACATTCAGTGTTTCGGTTAAGGTTCAGCTAACTGTGAAAGAACAAATGATAAAGCGTGAGTTCAGATCAGTTTGTGGACTGAAAGAAACTGAACTGATCATATTATATATTTAACTTTATCTTCAGTGTTCAGCTTTCTATTATGATGCAGAATAAAGGAGAGACTGTACAGGATAGAGACAGCCGTTCAATCAGTAATAACTAATAAGATGCTTTTCAAAATGGACATTAGCTACCTGTTTGACAGTGATGAGGAAAATAAAGCCCTGATGCAGAGACATGATTGATCCTCTGCGTGTAAAAAGCATCCCGTGGCTCATATGAAAGCCGTCTTTTTGCTGTAACTATCTGATCTCTTTTTTATAAAATAAATCTTGCAAGAGAAGGATGAACTAAAAACACCCTCCCCTGCTCTCCCAAAAGAGTCAGACTACCCTTTCTTCAGTAAAAGTAGAAATTATAACATTACAACCTATGACCAGCTGATTTTATACTAGTGCCGAAAACTACTGAGATTGATGGAAAGAAAATCGTGATTTAGAAAATAGGATAAAGATAGAAACACAAAAACACAAAATAGCATCATGCTCTGAATACACGTGTTTAATGATAAATTGCACCTCTAGTGCTGCAATTTGCCATCTGCCAAGTCATAAAAGAACAGAATGATTTATGTAACTACAATCACAGTGGAGAGAGGGTTGTGTCATTCCTATGGGGATATTTCACATAAACAAACTTCTCTCTGTCTCTTTGCTGGCTCGTAGCTTGGCAGCGTGGAGTAGGTCATAGACTTTGAGTGGGAAGGAGACACTGGAGGGGAGGGCTAGTTAAGGAGATGAAATAGCTTTTACACAGTCAGAACAGTGTAGTTATGAAGAGCCCTTGAAGAGGGTAACACAATTAGTAGAGCTTTTTATTGCTATCACAATACTGTGAAGTTGGTGAAGCTGGCCTCAAAATAACTGGTATAAAAGGATGCGTCTAGTTTAGATTTTTTTTTTTTAAATGCTCTATTGATCTTAAAAAAGAGAAAATCTTCTCTTTTTGCTTTAAGAAGGTCAAAATGCAGTTGTCTGTCTTTCTAATCAAATTGGTTGAAGGCTCTGACCGGAAATCTCCTTCCACCTCTCAGCATTCAGCCAATCACGTGTTATCTGACTCTTTCAAAGCCCAGTATTAGCCAGTTTGCAGGCATGGTAAAGAGAAAGATAATGGTGAACCATGAACACAAACTTTTAAGCCTTTAGAAGACCACCATATCAGAAACAAGCAGGTGTACCAAACTCTAAAATTGCAATTATATGCATACATACAACTGGAAAACATCTTAAACAATATGTTGGTTTTTTTTTTTTACTTATTTTATTTAAGGACACATCGGGACCCATAACCCCTCTTTGTAACCTTAAACTTTATGTTGTTCGCATAAATCAAATCAGCTCATAGCAGAAAAAGACTTACTGACTTACTCTTGACTGACACCAAGCTAAAAAAAAAAAAAAAGAGGCATCATAAACAGTATATTCAATGAAGACTGAACTAATAGAATGTAATGAAAGTACGGTTTGCCCATACACTGTCTAAAAGAACTCTTAATTAGCCATCAAGCAAACATTAAAACAGTACATCTAAGAATCTTATCATGTATTTTTAGTATCAAACAAGTCTTGCTAGCTTGCGTTGTTCGCTTGCCATAACCCAAACCTGGTGCCTTAGTCATTACTACTGTCACCACTTATCAAAAAGATCCTGGGCTCAAATCTCATCACTGATACCCCAAGAAAACGTAGCTGGGCTTGAGAAGATGCTGGTGATTTGTGAGAGGCTCGAGAGCCCTTCAACAATGCTTATTAGTTCTGTTCTGAAATGTTTAACCTGGGCTTTCTGGTTCCTGGAAAGGTTTTTCAAAACCCTGCCTACAAATATATTGTATCTGCCTTTGTGTCAAGTGAGACGTGCAAGCATACTGGGATAGTTACAGTTAATTCAAAACAGGTTCTACTCCTGAAATAGTAACACTACCATTACTTCAAACAGTAAAGCTTACCTAGAGATGCCCAGGCCACTCCACAGACCCAGTCTTCATGTCCTTGCAGTGACATGGCCTTCTGGAGCTGTCGTAGAGCAATTTAAAAAAGGTCAGATGTCTCTCTCATAGTTTTGTAATTAAAATTAAAGTGTTGGCACGGAAAACATGAATGACCTGTCCCTGACAGAGTATCAGCCTGAGCTTACCTCTCCGTTGGACTGCACATACAGATGCACCTGAGAGTTATCACCCCCACAGGCCAGTATGGGAACTGTGAGGAAAGATACTCAGGTTTTCACACAAGTCATGTAAGCACACACACATGGCAGGTTGCACACATTTACACGTAGGTCTAGGATTTATAAACAGGAGCAGGGTGGAAGGGAAGGATGAAGCACAGGATCAAACAGACGAAAAGGCACGTAAAACAGAAAGGCAAAAGGAAACGAGACACTTCAAACGCAGGCTGCATATGACATTCGGTTATAGGCACTTAAGCAGTGATGCAAATTGAGATGGATGACATGAGACGAAAAATGTCTGTCTGTGTGTGTGAGTGTATGTGACGCACAACCTAAAGGATGTCTATGTAAGAACAGCTTAGGCTTACCTCTGCTGCCTGGCAACAGTGCCAGAGAGACATCCATCATGAAACTGCTGCCAAACGATAAGGTATGGAGGCACTCCGCTGAAAAACACAAATGCACATGAAATTAAACTTTCTGATCCCCTATGAGTAATAATTCGGGGTGTGCAAAAAAAATGGATTCACCTTCGAATCGTGATTCAAGATCTACCGATTCAAAATCAATTCATAGAATTCAAAAAAATCGATTCATATTAAAAAAAAAATGTTTCATTGTATGTCTACTGCAATCACATGGGAAAAGTAACTACATTTACATACTGTGAATCGTTTTTTTTTAATCGAAAATCGATTTTGAATCAAATCTTGAGCCTAAAAATTGATATGGAATCGTGACATTTTCTGAATCGTGCACCCCTAGTAATAATGCTACACAACTAAAAAAGAATAGCTTATATACCGGTGTTATGTTAAACTATAGGGCTTGAGTGTGAACAGAACTACATTTTCCACATTTTCCTCTCTGCCTCCATTTATGTGTAGCTTCCAAGGGTCTTTCAAGCTGTCACAATCCAACATAGCATGCATAGTATTTATATCTGGGAATACACCCCGAGGTTACGCCCAGTCCGCATACACCCGCTTAATTTCCATGCTTGTCAAGCAGCAGCAGTGTTCATCTGCTCTGACAGGTGGACAGAACTTCCAACAAAGAGAAGCTGTTATGGGTGACAGCTTGGGAAAAAAAGAAAAGTAGATAAGGATGACAGTTTGGAACACCACTGATATTTCATTTTTTTATGTGAGGAAATTAAAGCAATATTACAATTAATATAGCTAATTAATACAACTGTGGTCATTCCGTCAGCTTACATTTTTAAGGAAATAAAAACATTGCAAGGATAGATTACACAGTATGCACAGTAATTTCTGTCCAAAAAACATTTCACTTTTTTTTTCTCTATCATTGACAGACTGTTTCACATGTTTTACCTCCAAGTGCTGTTTAAACTATGGCAGGCTATTGTAAGTGTATGTAAAAAAAGTTTTGCAGCACTGCAGAGGTGAGACAAATGAGCATGTTGTTTGTAACTATTGCCATGTCCTCTATCAGCCACTAGGTGCAGATAGTCTAACTGTAGTTAAATGAATAAAATGGATTATTTATTTATCAAAGTAATATGTGAGCCTGTTCTGAATAGAGTCCCACGTCAAAACAAAAATTCAAGGCACCTGGTGGAAATTAACTAGTTCTTGCAAACCAGACTTTTCGAGAATGTAAGAATGTTTTCTTTTTGCAAAATATATCTCAAAATATCCTACAGGTTTCCTCAGTGGTTTCTAAATGAACCCCTAAAAAGGGATCACAAGATTAATATAAGGAGTTGTGAAATTATTATTTGAGCACAAACACTTTTTTTTAAACTTTTTTTTCTTGAGGAATACTGTTTAGTTTTACCTATTAATGCCTTTAAACATTGTTGAATGAAACAGTCTGAGAAGGGTAAATCACTCTGATTGAACTGCACACAACTCAGACATGCTCCCTGTGAAGATTGGTATAAAGAAGACCTTTCTTCATATTAAAAGGGTCACAAGCAAAAAAGGTTGGGAATCACCCATATTAATACTTTAAAACATTCTTTTGTAGCATTTCCAACATTATTATGGCATCAAAGTACTGTAACACAAGTCACAACAGCTCCACAGGCTGGCACTAACATGTATTTTCCAGGGTTTCTGTGTCTCTTACCTTCTTTTGCTTCATTGCAGAGCCACAGTCTGACTGTGGAGTCGGATGCTGAGGAGGCCACCAGGATCTTTGAGTCCTCCACATAGATAGCATCCACAGCACAAACTGGACCAGTGTGGCCCTTACACTCCAACGACTGGATGACCTGGAAACAGCAGAGAAAAGGACAGAGAAACACTGGTTGCTGGAACAGGTGGTAGTAGCTCAGTCCATGGAGAGCTGGTTTGGGAACCGGAGGGTCGCTAGTTCAAATCCCTGTACGAACCAAAATTATGGAGTGTGGGTTGGTAGCTGGAGAGTTGCCAGTTCACCTCCTGGGCACCTTGCACCAAACCCTCAACTGAAAGGAGCAGCCCCCTCACTCTGACATCTCTCCATTTATGTGTATAATGCATGTATAGGTTCTGAGCCTGTGTTTAATGTGTGTGCAACTGCCTTTATTGCTGCCAAACGATAAGCCTTTATTTATCCCGGCATGCCTTTTTCTTACCTTCCCATTTTTAACCTCCCAGACGATGAGCCGACTGTCTGAGCCTCCTGAGACAAGATGACTCTCTGGAGCTGAAACAACAATGACAACACAGTTAAGTAAAGAGACACTGTATGGCTACAACCTTTTGTGCACCTCTGGAGGCTGTGGGGGCTGTTTTTCATGGTTTGGGCTATGCCATTTAGTTACAATTAAGGTAAAACTTATTGCTACAGCATACAATAATATTTGTTTATACAATAGTGTGCTTCAAAGTATTTTGCTAACAGTTTGGGAAGGCTTTCTGAGCTCAAACGGGAAGCTTTTTCAGGGCATGGTGTGGAAGAATAGCCTGCACTGAGCCCTGGTTTTGGAATAAGATGTTCAACAATCAATAATGTTTGAGTGTCTATATACAGTACTTTAGACCAGTGATTCTCAAAGTGGGGCACTCTGTCAGAGGGTCCGTGAAAAGTTTTAAGATTCATTCGTTAGAATTATCATTATATAAAAGAAAATAAATAGATAACAAATCTATAACTTTTAGAATCTACAAATATGTTTAATTCATGTCTAATATCTTTCTAATTCATTTCTCCTGTGTTGTGTTCTTTCACCTAACTAAGACTATAGACATGTAAGGGGTGACATGCCTGAAAAGGAGCTTTACACAAACTGTTTTAAAGCCACAGTGAAGAAGACTAGATGAAGACTATTTCCACCAATGATTTTAGATTCATACCCCGAATTAATTTAAGTCTAATATAGGGTGACCAGACGTCCCCGGTTTCCGGGGACAGTCCCCGGTTTCGGTGACCTGTCCCCGGCTGGAGCTGTCCCCGGAAATGTCCCCGGTTTTCACTGTGACTGACAGACCCGAAATTGGAATGAAATAGTCGTGCACCCTACACGCACAGGCTCAAGACAGCCAGAGCAAGCACTGCTCAGAGCTCAGAGATGTTCTAGAATGCCCATTTTACGATGCTAAAATTACTGTTTATTTACATGGAGTCTGGTGGGTTTAGCGAACGCAATTTCGCGGACTTTTTATGTTTTAAAAAAAGGATCTTACTCTTTAACAGAAAGGTCGACCTCTTTAGAAATACTTTCCATAATGTTGTCAGACACTTTGAATATTAATCTGAGCCTGTCAGTGGCAAAACAGGCACTTTTATGAACGTAAAAACAAGCTGTACAATTGACGTCCTATTAACTTACATTGTAGCTTGTTTCGCCGTTGCCGACTGCAGTGATCTCGTTTAATACTGGACCAATGTCAAAGGAAAATATTTCCTCAATAGTTTTAATTGTATCCGATACTCAATGAGCTGTTGCAGAAACAAGCCCAGCGTGAAGCAATAAAGCAAAAGCTGTCAGATAAATGTAGTGCAGTAAATATTACAACATTTCCCTCTGAGGTGTAGTGGAGTACGAGTATGAAGTAGCAACAGGGGCGATTCTAGGATCAGACCTTTAGGGGGCTCAGCCCCTATGATAATGTGACATGGATATGGCGCATGCAAAAGTGTTAACCCCATTGCTGTGACAAATTGCAAGAAAATTAACATTGAACATAGAACAATCATATTTGCATTCTGCATAAATCTCTGCACACCCATTACTCTCTGTGAAATCTCTCACAAACTCTTCACTCAACACATGCATCAGTACAACAAGCGGTCCCTGAGTAATCCGGTTTTGAAATTGCAACATAATTTCTACATGATCTACAAAATTATAACGTATTCTCATGTAAACTATTTATGTCAGCACAGATATTTTTTGTAAATTGCTTAGCCAGTGTGTTCCACCATAATGGTTATTATATTGCCAGATTCCAGACAATCCCACTTACTTATATATACATATCCCACTTACAAATATGAATATATATTTCTACTGGTATGCTTCCTAGTGACATTAATGCAAAAATATGAAGAAAAAAACTATTCCACCTGTGTGTGCATGGTTAAAATTCTGAAGTGCAAAATAGCTCAGGCTACAGCACAAATATTCCCATCCATAGATATATGAATAATCAAGTCTAACCTCTGAATTTCTTTTCAAAGGGCACCAGACTGATGCATTTAAACGTTACAATACACAAAATATTCTTACAGGGGAGCTTGTGCCCCAGTGCAGCTCTCCCCTGGGGCAGTGTCCCCGTTTTAAGTTTACAAAGATAAAAAACGTGTGTTGTGGTGGCAAATCAAAAGGACGAGAAACTGAATAAATAAGTTACAGATCCCATCCAGCAGTTTAACAGCAAGTCCATCAGTGAGCAGTTCTTTTTTTTCTCTCTCTCTCTCTCTCTCCACACTCACCACAGTCCTCTCTGTGAATCCACTGGACTGTATTCACTCTTCCTGTGTGTCCATTCAGCACAGCCACAACTCGCCTCTCCTGCGGTCAAACCAAATGGTGTTTTATTAAGGTAACGAACAAAGTATACGTTTATTTACATTCTCGGTTATCGTTAGGTGTGACATCTAACAACGACAGCTGACTTTACAAAAGAACTTAGACAGATTTGACTACCTGTGGGTCGTACAGAGCTACGGAGGTACATGTCCCAAAGGCAATGGTCCCCCCACGACCCCAAGAAACAACATTTGGAGTCCTGTTTGCACAACAAGCTACATGGCATGTTTCAATTACGGGCGCCGCCATCTTGAAAGCTGTAGATGTGGCGTTGCTGTAAATGTGGCTGTAGCTAAACAGACCCGCACAAAAGTTCCGCATCCAAAGATCTACAGCTCAACCATAGAGTCAGACTTAAATTGTGATATTGTTTTAGAAACGTTTTTATATACAGAAGCCCCACGCAATGATCTTTATTATTTTTTAGTACGGTTCAAAGTAGTTTAAATGTCGGCGATAAGAAAATATTAAAGCGTTTTAACTCACTGGTGCACTGCTGAAGACTGTCCACTAGATGGCGTCCGTCAATCACAAAATCCAGAGAGGTTACTCCTTATATATAGTTATAAAGGCCTCATTAGTCAACATAATTGCCATTTCCTATTTGTATATTGTTCAGTAAATCCATGGATTGTCTTCAGTGCCATTTACTGACACTAGACAGATGCAGCAGAGTGGCTTAATTAATGAGGGGATCAACCTTCGGCCAGAAGAACAATGTTCAAATCTTCAAGCATCCATCCATATCCCTCCAAACGACACACGTAATCCCCACCAGCTCTGTTTCGGTCTGACCTTTGGCTCCCTGTAGCAGGATAAAGTAAACAATCTATTCAGACTAATAAATAATTCCCTTATTATCACCCTTTCTCACTTCAAGCACATTCAATCATATAATCGTTAATACTGTTATCTACTTTGGTTAATTTCACTGGACATTATATTTGCTGTGTTTTCTAATTATGTTCTTAAAAAAGGCCAAGTTAAACTATAGAGTTAGTGAAACATTCATGAGCAACAAATGAACAACCAACGATAACTGGAGTGCTTGGTGTATCTCCCAGGTTATGTGTCGTTATTAGACAGTACATATTACCAAAGTTCAAAATGTTAACTTGTTTGCCTGGGTCTAAGCCAGAAGACAAACAGATAAGAACATACTGCATGTAATCCAAATGTCTGATGACTGATGACATTTTGTATTTTTTTTTTTTTTTAATTGATCCATCAACAATCAAGATGCCACAGTATACACACACTGCTGTGTCGGACTGGATTATCCCCTTGCCAAGTGGTGACTGGTCGCAGCTGAGCTAGCTGCCAGCCAGCCAGCCTTACTTGTTAAAAAAAAGCCCTTGGGCCTTATGGATTTCAAAGGTTGAGGTGACAGTTTTGTCATAAGGAGTTTCTAGGCGCCCACTTGACAAGATCAAGGGGGAAATGTGATGGCATCTGTGAACCCTTGAGAAGATATGACAAATTAAAATGAAGCAGGGATAGAGCCATATAATATGAGGAAGTGAGAAGGGATGGAGAAGGGGTGGCTGGGTCTTTTTTGGCTTGCCTCTAGCTGTGCTGACTTTTGGTATATGTGCGTGACAAAGACAAAACAGAGGAACTGCCACCAACACTTGGGGAGAAAATAGATTGTGTTTGTCTTGCTATTGTTGTCCCTCCTCACTCAGTCTCAAGGAGACAGAATTTAAATCAGACTTGGCAGGGTGAGACAACCTCTCCATGGAGCATACCCATGCATCTAAGGCTCGCGTCTCAGGAGTGGCAGCTAGGCGATAGCTGGGATTTAGCCAAACAGCTGTGTCTGTGAAAAAAACATCTCTATTATCTTTGTACTGCTTTGACTATGCATTCATGAAATCTCTGTACTTTCCTACACAATGCAGGATTAGTTTGAGCAAATGTAATAGGTCATTGCAGAAAGGAAGAGATTATTTTGGAAAGATCCTCCTGTCCTATTTTCCAATACCATTTCCCCAAATAGTATAAGGATACTTATTTGAAAGGTTTTGGGAACATGTCTTTGCCCCCGGTTGCAAGTGAACAGTTTTTGAGTGTCATCAATGATGACAGGGTCAAAAGCATATGGGTGCTCAACAGATTGAAAACCAGGTTGCTGCTAATTAGTAAATTGTATCACTGTAGCAGCTGTGTTTTTGTCAGCGAATATAGCAGTTATACTGTAAATCTAGGTTTCTTAAGCTTTTCTGGCCCTATTTTTGTAACAAACGTCATTTTAATTTGAATATATGGCATGGTTTATTCGTATAATAGAGAGATGATAGAGAGATGATTTCTTTTAGTACTAAAATATTCTTGGGGAGTTTAAAGTGTCTTTCTCATTTAATGCCATTTCCCTCACTCACCTAAAATAGAATAGTTTAAAACTGATACAGACTAAGACAGTGCACGTATTGGCCCTCATTTATCAACCTAATGTAGAAACCAGTGCAGATATGAGCGCAGAAATCATCTTACGACAGGCGTCACGTGTGATTCATGAAACGTTTGTATCACACCAATCAGAGCGTAAGAATGGTCGTACATTGATAAATGCAGCGGCTGGAAACTATCGTAATTTAAATATCACGCCCCAATATATTCTGGGTTTTGAGGCCTCGCCCCTACAATTTACAACATGGCGAGACGTAATCTGGCTAAGAAGCGGCACTTTTCAGAGGTGGAGATTGAAACCCTGATATCTCAGGTTCACTTGCACTTACGTTTGTAGATTTGGCAGCCTGAAAACTGGTATTAAAGGCTGTAGAAAGAATGCGGAATGGAAAGAGATCACTGATGTAGTGAACAGTGTTGCCGTGGTAAATCAGACTCCAGCTGAAGTTTATTTAATTTATACATCCTTGACATATGTATGCTATAGTCCTAATAGTAATATACAGGCTTATATTGCAATCTCTTAGGCCTATATGGTTTACCTATATTTAAATAAACACACAGTAGCAGAGTTTATGTCTTTTATTTTAGGCCTACTCGTGTTTTTTTCATGAGTCAGAATCAGGCAACAGCTGTGAGGGAGAGCGTGTGTTTTGGGTGTGCATTTATGTTACCTGGGTTTTAGTTTTGTATGGTTGATTAAGTGTTAATGTTCATCTACATTTGTTGTTGCACCATGACTGAGACCCGGGTGGGGACTGATGGGGTCTGGGCAGTGAGGTAGTGTATGGTCATTCATGTCTATGGAGAGCACGGTGGAAATTACAATTACAAGTATTGTCATCCTTTATGTTTTACTGGAACTAATGTATTGAATACAGCGTTCCTAAAACTATACTGTTATACAGGAAATAACATTTATAAGAATGACTTCTTGCTATAGTTTTGCACTGTTAAGTTTCACCTTGTGTAAAATCTTAAACGGTTTAAGGCAACGGGTTTCCACGCAAATTTCTAGTAAAGTCAACTAATTTGGGATAACAGTGCAGTAAAAGGTGAAGTGTAGAAAGAACTGAATGTATCTTGATGCATTATTGGTATTGTATGTGAGAATGAAACAAATAATGAAACAACAAAATAAAATAAGATAGATAGCTAAACTTTTGTAGATTATCTTTCCTGACACACACACACACACACACACACACACACACACATTAAGATTATCCTAATGTTGTATTAAGTTTGTAGAATATGCATGAGTATGCAGCTCATGCATAATATGTCCATTTATTTATTATATCTACACATTCCTGTGTGTTTACATATGCTATTCCAAACTGGAGGGAGCATCTCTGACAAATGAGGCAGACTTCAGACAAAGAAGTGCTGGATGGAAACTGAATTATTATGAGTATATGCAAGGTGTCCGCAATTATGTAACAAATAAATATAATAATAAACCAAGATTACTAGGGTGGGTGTCTGCTGTGGCACTTTGCTGCTGCCTTGTTTGTTTACGTGCAATTAAATTAGCCTTGTCCCTGAGGATGCCTATTTGGCAGGGGGAGAGCGGTAAATGACAGACAGATGACCCCGTCCTTATTAGCACTGCCCCTTGACATATTTAAATGTCCGATTTTTATCATTCCGTGGTCCATATTATTAGCACTGGCAACAGTGTAATCCTTCCTGACCAGTCCATATTAACATAAACACCTGTAAACCAGCCAGGATTAAACTCATTTAACATCTAAACAACTCCTGAAGCTTTAAACTGTAAAACTATTCAGCCAACTAAATATTCAACCAATGCACCTCTTCTCAGTTTTAACTCTTTCACAGGGGCCTCTCTGGTCACTGACATGTATGGCTCAGGGTTCCCCAGAGGCGCATGTTATTGTGTGAATTGTGGTGTAAAAACTAGATACCAAACATGGAGTGTTAAACTACCACATACGAAACATAATATTGTATGAAATATACATGAAGAGGGCCATAATCAAAAACAGCAGTGTATACGTAAAAAGTATATTACTCAAGATAGACAGACATTTTCTTACGTTTTAAAATGAAGGGGGGGTCCTTGAACATTCCACCACAATCCTCCCTTTGAATCCCAAATTTCAATCTACTTATCCAACAGGGGAATATGACTGAGTGCACTCATTTTACATCTTGCAATGTGCAAAATCACTATATCTTCAGGCTCAGCAGTTCCTGGAGCTGTACAGCCAGAAGGAATGATCCAGATAGAGAGAAGAGAAGTCAGCACTTCTAGAGAGAGAGAGAGAGAGAGAGAGAGAGAGAGAGACAGAGACAGAGACAGAATAGCAGCTGTTAGCAATACAATCACACTGTGCATACTGTTAGCATCTTTTATTTAATGAGTAATACTCTTGGACTGTTCAGATAAGTATACACAAAAGGGACTTCCCTTCCCATAGACTTACGGTACCTTCTATGTTGTTTCAGGCAAAATGCAATGTGCCTGAAGAGATCAGAGGCAGAGGAGCAAATATTTAGTATTCCAGTACAAAAGAGATACTGTTTAGAAAAACAAGCCTGTTTCTCAACTAGAGTATGGCACTGACAAACAAACTCAATGAGAATGTGCGCACCATTGTGTTTGTTTGAGCTTGTGAATAGAAGGCAATTTGTCTCTGTGATAACTAAACTATTCCCACTGAAATGGTCAGGATGTATCATATTTCCTATCTTATTATTCTGCCTCTTGAACGTATCTGCTGTGAGTAGAATTATTTAAACCAGCACAAGTTGATACAGCACAATGCAAGTAGCCCGAGTGGAGCTTGATATCATCGTATCTCTTGGAAGAGAGCCTCATGGCAGATTAACAAGAAACATACAGATATTATCTAGTTAGTAGTAGAGCCATTTATCAAAGTGGAACACAGTCCGTCCGCTCATAGCAGCCAGTCTGCTTGCGTGCCTTCATAATGATGCAGTGTGTGTGTGTGTGTGTGTGTGTGTGTGTGTGTGTGTGTGTGTGTGGAGTGAAACCTATGTAAACAGGGAGAGTAACTAAAGCATAGCTCTGGGGTTTTAAATAAATACTGGCTGGGGCTGAGAGTGGCAGACAGCCTTTACACACACACACACACACACACACACACACACACACACACACACACACACACACACACACACACACACACACACACACACACACACACACACACAGCCATTGTCTCTTCTGCTGACACGGAGTGTGAGCCAGCCACCATAGTTGATGATAAAGCAGGCAGCAAAAGCCCTCACTAACAGTCCCATAGTAAGCCATATCTGCTCTCAGCCATCTGGTGTGTTTGTAATATGAAGTGTTACTCATCCAGTGGCTGCACTTGTAAAGTTAGAAATACTGGAGCCACTTGAGGATACAGAGAATTTGGCAATAGTTTGGTGATGGTTATGATAGTAACAACTGTATGAGTAGGGATGTTGACTCGTCTTATGCCCACATGAAAATCATTGCATCTAGAAACAACATCCATATGAGTCTTCATAACCTCCAAGTCAGTCAGTTTGTTTGAAATGAAATCCTGCAATTCCTCTCAGGAACAAATAATCTTAAGCAAATATAAACCTGTTTGCGAGTTTTTATCATGCATCAAAAGACAAAAGGTTCTGTTATTTTGCTGATGTTTTGGTTTATCCCTTTTGGCATTTATGAGTTTCTTTTGAACTTTTTTTCTTATCTTGATATCCGCATTGTGAAAGCAGTCTGGGGAAATGTGGAGAAATGTGGGGGTGTGTTGACTGTCGGTAATGGTTAAATGAGGAGTGAGGGATTTATACCCTGTGTACCTTACATCTTGCATCACATCATTCTGCTTATATAAAGTATAAAAAGTAATACAATTTGTAAGAAAACAAAGCAAATCTGTGTTCACCAATCCACAACTCAAACACACACCTCTTTTTGAAAGGATGGGTTTTATTGATGGGTTCACAATAAGCTCTTGTAAACAGATTTTCAGCACTTGTCGTCTTTTCAAAATACTGTCAGCAGAGGATAATTCTCTTTTAGTCAGAGCAGAAAAAAATCCAGCCAGATCTACGTGTTCCAGTTTGTTTTAGATTTCAAAACAACAGCAGCTGCTCCATTATGTTTTTGACATTTGTTTGCGATTTCACTGATTTCAACCCAAACCAGCAGTATGAAATCATAAATACACATGTTGGAACGACTTTAGTAGGCTACCTGAGGGGCCCCCTTCTCCATTTTAGATCCTGGGTAACCTACAGCGCCTTCCCCAGACTCACAAAAGGTAAAGTTTTTTCAAAATAGGCACTGAATTCCAGTCAGTGCAGCCAGGTTTGATTGGCATATCTGGTGTGTATTTGGTGAGGATGATAAGGGATTCTCAGACTCCAGGGTATAATGTGGGATTCTTTGTCTCAAACCAGAGCTGCTGTGCTGTGAGTAAAGCATCACGCCTCTCTGGAGGGCACTGGATGCAAAGTCCTCTGAAATCTGCATGGATGGATGGGTGGATTGTGATTTTATATATATATATATATTTTTTTTTTAATCTAAAACTCCTCCTCTGAAATTTGCATTACTGGTTGATGCATTTTCAAATAAAAAAGTCCTATAGGCTATATCACATAAAATCTTTCTATTTTGCACGCCAAAACAGATAGATGCACTAGCCTACTGATGTTTCAATTTCAAATACTTTTATTGAAATGTGTCAGATTTGATAATGTTTTGCCATGTAGGCTATTAGGCTACATGGCAAAACAAGCTATTGCGGTGAGTGAACTGGCAGATTGAAATCAAAGCGACCATCCTGATTATCAACAAAATAATGAACTGCACCTCGGAAAGCCTTGAGGTGCAGCCGGCAGTGAGAACCTGAAGGTGCGTGTGCGTGCTGTGGTGCGTGTGTGTGGTTGCCCACAGTGGTGTGCTGCAGTCCGCTCCCTGCCGTTGAGTAAACTACATGGACATTAGCGGGAGCAGCGGCACAACCACCGAGCCAAAGTGGATTAAAACAGCGTGCGTGCGTAGAAAGCCACTCGATAAACGACTCTGTAATAAAGTTAGAAATCCTGGTGTGCAATAGCAGGTCCGTTACACCAGTTTGCAACTGCGAAACAGCAAGGGAAAGGCTCTTAGTAAACCCAGTAGTGCGTTTGTGTCAGGCAGGAGGAGCGCGGCGGGAATGGCTTCATCTCCGTGCGGCAACAGTAACTTTGATTCCGGTCTGGAAATCAAAACTCGCTCTGTGGAGCAGACGCTTATTCCTTTAGTATCGCAGGTGAGTACCATACACGTTAAACAAGCGTTGTATTGTTCTTTCTGAGCACATTGCACTTTAAAGTGAACTTTGGCTTCACAACAACAGCCGTGTTGCTAACTTTGATTCTCGTGTTTACTCGCTGAATGTACACGGAGACTGTCTGCATGTTTCCCTCTCGTGCTGTGTTTAAAGACTGTCCCGCGTGTGGTTCAAATTATTATAAGTTGTTATGTTGTAGCCTACTGGTGTCGTTGCTGTTATCAATAAAGGTAACTCGTTACGAGTTGCACACAGCAAAGTCTTAATAACTCAAAACCTTATACTACATGTAAGACAGCCACTGAGACACAATTAGACTAAAGACAAAGGTTTGTTGTTATGCATAAGTATAGGCTATTACATACTAGGCTACTCTGTACTGTAAATGGGAGCAATTAAACCAATGATCAGCCATCCCAAAAAAATGTTAATCTCTGTGATATTAATCCTGTATTTAGCTGCCTGGAGGCCACCAGGAACTCTCATGGAATTCCTCATTACACTTTGAGAAAATATTGTGTTTAAGAGGGCATACTAGTTTTCCCAGAAGTAGTGTGCTGCCCTTTGCCAGTCCTGAACTGCACTGTGACTCCCACTTCTCTAATTGGGTCACTTTGAGGCACGTGTTTTGTTTTTCAATAAACAGAAGAAGAAAGACCCACTTAAAGCCACTGCAGCTTTAAAAGCAAGGCGTTTAGGTCAATGATTTAATTAATCATTTTATTGTATAGTGCAACATAGTAGGCTGCAAATTCCGAGGCTGTTTTGTAATGATTTGTTAAGCAGTAATGTTATTTTAGGCTGTTCATTTCCATTATAGGAACACTAGCAGATGATTCATTTTGCAAAGCGTCTGCTTTTAACATGACCATGGCTGTTTTTCACTGGGAGGTGGGTTGCATCTCCTGAATAGTGGAGTGACCACCAGTCTTATAAATGCTAATATCCCCTTGTTGAGCAGGAGGCTGAAAGGGGAGAGACCTGTAAAGGTTCTGTTGTTTCCACTGAGAGACAGTGGAAGAGAGAGGCGTCTCACTGGTGGGTTAACAGAGTCTGGACAATACCACGGTGGAAGGTCCCGGACACTGTCCTTCCCCCTGTGAACGCTGAAAGCCTGCTTCCTCCCTCTCATTGCACTGAAAGATGTAGGCCATCCTGTACTGAATGGATATTGGTTAGTTATCAGAAAAGGATATCTGGTATGGCATGTGCTTTCTGTGTAGCCTGTTCATTTAGATTTTCAAAAGTACACCAACAACTTTGGTTATACAATATGAGAAATCAAGGGTAAATGCAGGTAAGGTGATGTGATGCAAACGGCAGTTACTGTTACTGTTTAGAAAAGACTGCTGTAATATTGTGCAAAAGCATTCAGTAAATCTGCTGTACTCTGTGTTATCTTAATAATATTTACCCTGCAGCAAACTTATGGTGCACTCCTGCCCGCTGAGAAAGACTGGCTTAGCTTCAGTCTGAAGTATAGAAGAATATTCTGTATATATCAACGGCATTCAGCATATAACGGTCCACTGATGAACAGTGGGCCTCAAGGACAACTAACTTTCTTTTTTTCCCTCAGTGTGAGGCATGTCCCCATAGCAACAGAGCTCTGCAATGCTAAAAGAAACATCCCCTTGGGCATTCTTAAATTCTCCATAATGTTTTGTTGTTGTTGTGATGTCATCTGGAGGACAGTCACTCACTAGGTGCTGACCGGTACATTAGTTTCACCTGCTGTGAGTACCTTTCATCCAGTGTGGTCATAAAATCACAAATTGCTCAATTACTGCAAACATGCACAAAACATGTGTTAGAGCAGAAATGATTAGTCGTTTAATCGATTAACAGATACAGCAACAATTATGATAATTGATTTATCATTAAAGTCTTTTTTTTTTCAAACAAAAATGATGTTCTCAACTGTGAATATTGGCTTGTTTTCTTTGTCTTCTATTATATTAAAATGAATATTTTTGGGACTGTTTTTTAAGATGTCACCATGAGCTCTGGGAAATTGTGATGGACATTTGTTTTGGAATTTTCTGATATTCTATAGACCAAACTATGAATCGCCTAATGGATAAAATAATCAGTAGATTAATCGATAATGTAAATAAACCCTACATCCCAAGTAACTGACATGGATTTTACATGATAATAATGTGCACACGTTTTATGATTGTTGGGTTAATGTCCAGAAGTGTGTAATAGGAAATAGGAATATAACAGGAAAATTAAGGGATTTTGCTGCTATTTGTTTCTTGCATTTACAGAACAACATAAGCTTTATCACTTTCTGTGTTAGAGTGTTTGAGGAATGTGCACAGAATCAAATTGCCAAAAGAAATCTGTCCAACTTGTGTATGTGCCAGTAGTTATTAGAACAAATTATGTTTATTGCAGTGGTGGTACTCTCATTACCACCTTAATGTGAGTAAGATAACTCAGTTGGTGTTTACGTGACAGTTCTGAGAATGAGTATTGGCTTACATGAGCTATAATTGAATCATTATAGCCAGTGTAAATGCACTGACTGTGTGGGCTGTTTTGTGCGGCTTTTCTTTTAAGAGGAGCTTCGTATAAATGTGTGTGTGTAACTATCAAGGAGGAAATGAAAAAGCAGTGTTAGTGAGAAAATCCAGTGTTTTGATAAGGTATCATGTTGCCCCTCTCCCTCTCCCTCTCCTCTCCTCTCCTCTCATGACGTTGATATCGTCAGGCCTCTGTTATCAGCTTCTCTCCCACCAGGGTGTAATTATAGGCCTGGGAGTCTCCCAGCCTTGCACTACACACACACACACACAGATAGACACAAGCACACAGCCTCACCTACCTCTTCTCTTTTCTTGCTTGTATGTTCACCTGTCATTGAGTCGTGGTTTATGCAAATGGTGTCTAAATGTGTCCTGTTTTTGTAATGTGACCACCTGGATGTTTTCTGTCTGTATCCCCTATCAATTTGATCATACACCACCCTTTTCAAGCTGTTACTTGATTTAACAGAAGCACTCTCCTGAGATAGGAATTTACTATTGTGCTTTACTTCTCATTTTCTGCTTCAGCCATCTCCATATCAATGGACTTGCATTGTGAGGGGCATGGCGAGGGTAATGAATTACTCTGGTGGTGGTCAACAATGTAATATGTATCACACAGAGGGGTGTGTGTGTGTGTGTGTGTGTGTGTGTGTGTGTGTGTGTGTGTGTGTGTGTGTGTGTCCTACCTGTGATGTGCTCTGTAGCTAGTTGGAAGGCAATTAGCGATAATCTTGCTGCTTTTTTCCTTGAGATCTCATTCCTCTTTTAAAGCAGTGATTAGTGGAAAAACAGTTCTGTTCCTTGGTTTTTATAATTGAGCCGTTTTTTTAAAATAAAAACGCACTAGCCCTGAGTGGGTGCAAACATGTATAATATCTGAGACTTTGATCAGATCTGTTAACATTTAAACACTTGTGACATACTTGTGATTACATAGCTTTCTTTTTGCAAGGCTAAGCCAGGAGTTTCTTAAAAGATTTTCAACTCTAATTGGGTCTGAAAAATCCGTTCTCTGTCCAAGATTGTTAGCGTCAACTTTGTCATGCTTCCAGGGGTTCTGTGGTGCTTGTAATTTTGCTGTCTGATGTGCTAAAAGGATTGTGAGTAAAAAAGCTTTTCCATGTTCAATTTGCTAACAAACTGGATTGAGCGTCCATATTTATTACCCAAGGAAAAGCTCAGTGGCAAGTTTGAGAATGTGTTTTGCATTATGTTACATAAATTCCGCATTAAACAAAACGCTGACAAAAAAGCGCTCCATAAACACATTCCTCACTTAACAGCTCTTTCTGGAAATGCAGTTTTATTGAGGCTTTTTTCCCCCTTATAATGTTCCTGGTCCTGTGGAGGGGTGACATGACAAACGTCGAGGTAGTGAAGTTGTTTTTTATACCCAGACAGAGAGGCATTACTCTTGCCATGAGCTCTAACAGATCTGCTTCCTCCAGCCATATGATGATAATGAAGACAAATGGGTCCCTGGCATGAAGGTGAAACCACATGAGGATTACAGTGCGCCACAAACATGCATGCGTGTGCATACACATTCACAGACCAAAATATACTAGCCTCCTGGGAATGAGACAAAATAAGCCGTGAGTGTGAGTGTGGTTTGTGTGTTTGTATCTGCATACTTTGGTATGTGTGATTGTTAGCTCGTGGTTGACAGAAACAAAATGAATCTGTGGTGCCAGTGTCTGAGGTTTCATGTGTAGGCACTTGCATTTTTTGTGTGCTGTGTGTTGCCACCATGACCATGTCACCTTCAACCATTTAAGGCCTCGACCAAACACATGTCTGATAACACATTTTTAGCGCAGGTCAGACCGTCACCACGTTGCCACCACCAAGATGTTAAATAATGGCCAATGTACACTAACACTTAGACTTCGACTTCTCTTTATTGATCCTTTTGGGATGACTCCCGCAAGGAAATTAGATTTCCAGCAGCAGATTTCAGCAACTTACAAAACACTTAAAGTAAGAAAATAAAGAGGTATAAAAAATACAGTATAGAAAATACCGTATAAGAATAACAATAAACTTTTAGCTAAATATAGGAAGTAAACAAACAGTAAAAAACAATAAACTACAGATAAATAAAGATAAATATATAGGACTGTGTATGGCATTGTGTTATTATACAGTGAATAAAAGAGAGCATAAATTAGCAGTTAAGAGCAGTTAGTGTCCAGGTATGTATGTGAGTAGATTATTAATTCATTGCACAGTGAATGAATGAGTGGCTACCACTCCTTCCCTTCCTTCCTTCCTGTTCTGTTCTGTCCTCTTTACCCTATTTCCTCCTCCCCTGAGGAGTTATAAAGTATGATGGCATGAGGGACAAAGGAGTTCTTGAGTCTGTTGGTCCTACACTTTGGAAGGAGCAGCCTTCCACTGCACAGGCTCCTCTGGTTGCTGATGATGGTGTGCAGGGGGTGGCTGGCATTGTCAGTAATGTCCAGCAGTTTGTCCAGTGTCGTCCTCTCTGCCACCGTCACCAGTGAGTCCAGCTTCATGCCGACCACAGAGCCGGCCCGCCTGATCAGTCAACAACCCTGTCATCAAATTGAAATGAGATGTCATTACACTCAGCTCCCCCTTCTAGTAAAGTGGTTGCATTAGTCAGCTTACTTTGTCTGTTTAGAGAATTCAGATTCTTGCTCCTCCCGCCCTCACTCTCTCTCATATTCCAGTTTTTTTGTATCTCTCTGAGAAACACACACACACACACACACACACACACGTAAACAGTTTACAGTTTGCATGACCAGTCTTTCCCCCTTGTCCTCCCCCTTTCACTTTTCTCACTATTGCTATCAGGGAAGTCATTACAGATCGCTGTTCTCTTTAAGTGCCAATAAAAGGGTCTGTCTCACATGTCGATCTGTTGACCTCTCCCTTGCTAATATACTGTACTTCCACATGAGGAGAAAGTTGTGTATTTTTGTGTGTGTATGTGTGTGCGAGTGATTGCACATGTGCGCTCGAACCCTCCCAAATAACCCAACCTAAAGCGTGATTTATAGTTCTGTGGAGGCTCCACACAGAGCTTTCGCCCGTAGCCTACGTAAGTGGCCTGAAGTTTATACTTGTGCGTTGGTGTGTGCGGCGATCTCTTTAAGAGGACAGCAGGGCCGGCATGTGTGTCTGCGTGGGGAGTGTGTGGTAGTGAGAGTGAGAGAGTGACGGCGATTAGCTTCAGAGCGAGTACCGACTCTAGAGTCATAGTGAGAGAAACAAAGTGTGTCTCCTGTGCTTTCTGACCATGGTGGGAAATAAAAAAATCTGTAGCTGGTGCACGTCATGCTATGGCATAGGGTTTGTGTTTCCACGTGTACCTACGTACGTAGCCACAGCGTAGATTTAAGCATAAATCACACTTTAAGGGATCAGTCACCTAGAGAGAACAGCAGAGTTAATTTAATGGAGAAAAAACTTTCTCACTCTCTGCCATTTAAGTCATCTGAAGGCTGTAGCTAATAGTGATAACCGTTTTTAATTGTCTAATGAAAGCTTCTGCCTCCGACCAAGGTGTATTTCTATAGCTGGGAGGTTGATAAAGTAGTGATTAAACATCCTTCCCATTAACAGAGAGCCTCAAAGTGGCACAGTGTGCACACATAGCTCAGAGTGTTGCATTCCTTGTCAACTGAAAATGGAAAGCAATTTCAGGGACCTGTTCTCCATAATGTAGGGTCCTCTGGTGGCAGATAGTTTGTTTTAATTTCTTTAAGTTATCCTTGACTGAGATTTCTGCCAAAGAAATAGTCCCTAAGAAAACTGTTTTTGTTACTGTTGTTGTTATAAAGACAGACCATGACATGTCTATAAAGATATGTCGCTATGGAATTTTTCAAATGTAATTTTTTATTCTGTTATAGGCATAAACAGAATTTAATTAATCTCAGCTTCCTGTTTAAATGATTCTTCACCATGCTCAGCTTCTAAGTATCCTATGTTAAGGGTTCTTGTAGGCCTGCTAAGGCTATTAGAGGCATTCTTGTTAAGTATACAAGTAGCTGTCTGGCCCATTACCAGCCCGTATTTACAGTATGACTAGATAGTGATGAGACGTCTTATCTCAAAGTGTGCGCACACAGGAAGAGATCTCTATCAGCAGGGATGTGGTGCCTAATGTAGCATGGCGTTTTGTGTTGTCCATCCTCACTGGAAGCACCCCGTAGATTGAAACAGATGCATAAACACACGCCCAGAAGCACAGACAAGGACATGCTTATTGACATTAATTACTCTGTAGTCGCACAGAGGCCATCTGTGAACTTGAAAAAAAGCACAACCGTTTCCCTTTCTTGCTGTTATATATTTTGCCTTTACTCACTATTGAAGATTAGTTATCAAACATCTAATTGTGTAAATATTTTGTGAAAGCCCCAATAGTCAACCCTACAATATCGTTGCAATATCAATATCGAGGTATTTGGTAAAACATTTCATATTTGATTTTCTCCATCATCATCACACATCATCATAAAGGATACACTGCTGCACCTGATATAAGATAGCAAAAATGCAGTGTTAATAAAAGGAATGAGTATTATTCTTGTATCTGGCAACACTAAAAGCAGGTACACAGATATAAAGATGGACAGAAACATGATGTGTTACTGCAAATGCTGTCTGGACGGAAGAGGCAGATGAGTGTGAAAGGACAGCCCACTTACTGTAATCTTGTAGGCATGTACCCTCCCACTCGTCCTGTCAAGTATTGCCAGAGAGATCACTGAACATATCTATATTGTCTGCTGCCTGGACAACCACAGGTAAACAGATCAGTATTTGGCAGGCAGCTGTTTGTTTCCAAATGCTTTTCTTTTGGCAGTTTCTTGGCTCGGTGGAGTGATAAATCCAGTCTTGAGCACATGACATTGAGTGGAACAGTTGTTCACAATGTGGGGTCTGGGCCTTGCTAGGAGAAAGCATTGCAAATCCTGTAAAAGGCAGGCCACATTGCCAGTTGTGAGGTTGTCTAAAAATGTATAAAATGTTGCACGAAATTGCAGCAAAGTGTGTCATCCATAGAGGAAGCTATTTCAATAATAGATGCCTTAGATATTTTCTTCACATCTGGTCCTAGCTGAGAATACTACACCACTGTGACTTATTCTTTCTTTGCCGGAAGTCTGACACTGTGGGTCCCCAGACAAAATTGAGACAACTGTGTCCCCTAACACTTGCCTACTCTGTTTGCTCTACTTTAAGAAATATTGATACTGCAACATAAAAAAGTTCATATTAATGGATTTAGTCATTACTATTATTGTTCTTGAAGTCACGATGGACATTGGAGATAATGATATCCTCAGAAGTCACACTGAATTCAAAAATATGTGTATCATGTGTTCTGAAAGTGTACATATTTATATTTGACTCAAATTGTGGCAATTGGACTCAAAGGATTTTGGTACCTAAAGTACCTTACTTGCCTTTCACCTCACGCAGTAACTTTGCCTCACGTCTCTCCCTCTGCGCCGCCCTGGGGAGGAGTGCCTCACAGAAAACCTCGGCTCTATGCGATAGGCCAAACCAGTACTCTATGATACAATCCTACTCGTATGTCATAGCATCGCTATTTCATAAAGGATTTGAAACATTTCTAAAAGACAAAAAAAGGTTTTCTAAGATATAATGGTAAAACAAAATTAGGGAACCACTGGATTAGGATATCTGGAATGGCACTTGCTGTTGTTTGCTCTGGATATGAGAGTATTGCAGTATATAATGTTTTGTCATCTAACGATTTCTGTCTTTTAAGGTGACACAAAACAGAAATATCTGACGTGCATCCCAAAGCTCTCCAACCTCATGTTTGTTCTTCTCTCCCTCTCAGCAGCAGCAACATTGCATACTGTACCACAGAGGAATCCGTCAGTCTGGCTTGTATGTGTTAATTGCTTTCTTAGAGCGTTTTTGAACTTCTCCCCTCTCGATAATGAGTTCTTTTAAACAGATGAGGTTTGACATGACAGAAGAAAGAGAGTGTGAAGGACAAGGAGAACGCAGAATACGAAACATTTCCTTATCTTTTTTTAATTCAGAGTAGTCCGAAATTTCAAACATCTTTCAAACAAGTCTGCTGTGTTACTTCAACCTTCTTCTTATGGTATATAACTTAGGAGAATGTATTTTTCTATACTATTTATAGTGAGAATGTTGACCGATGTTGTTTGATTAGCTATTATTTGATAAATTGTACTGTAAACCACATTAGAAAGTCACTTTTGACCCCCAGCAGATTAAAACTTGTAAACTTGCACACACTGGAATCCTTCCCTTTGATGTGAGTTCAGGGTGTTGAGGAAGTGTGAGGAAGTATCAGTCTGTAAGATGCTATAGCACCTTGTTTGTATACCTTCTCCCATCCTCTGTGTCTCTGCCCAATTTCCTGATTTAGTTTTCCTGTCACACACCTTACTCCCTTGCTTTTTCATTTTGTCTTCAGCCTTGTGCTTAGTTTCCCCCCGTCTCTCTCCATTTAGCCCCATGGTGTCTCCCTTTTTAATCTCAATCTCTCCAGAGTCCAGTGCCTCTGTATCACCTCATTAATTATGCAGCCAACGGTAAATCTAGCTAGAGGCTACAAGTCGTGCACAGAGCTGAAAAGTTCAGTCTTACCATTTCTCTTAGGATCTTTTCCCTTTTGTCTGTACTGCAAACTGAGACATAATCCTCAGCCCTGCACCTATTCTGAGGGAAAGCAACGGGAGCAGCATGTAACCAGCTCAGCCAGAATTCCTGAGAGTGATCAAGATAGTGGTATTCTTACCATCTTTTGTGTGACCGACACATATCTTCAGGGGAAATAGTTTTGGAAGCCAATGCAGTGTTGCAAGCACATTTGTAAGCAGATATGATCTTGTGAAAAGACTTAGTACCAAGAATAGGACAATATCATTTTAACTTGATACCGATGAGATTACACAGTGATGGTAGAGTTTTTCCCGAACAAACAGGTTGTGTCCTCGAATACCATGCAGGATAGAGCTATATTTGATGTAGCCAGGTTTTCACAGGCCATTTTAAAGTTGTCTTTTCAAATGGCAGCTTCAGTAGGGGGTATATCCAATAGGCCGGCAACTGGGAAGAAAAGGTGCAGCATTGTGAATCTTCTTTAGAATGTCACATTATATAAACTATTCCACAGGCCGTTTAAATTGGCCCAAAAAGTCCCAATAATCACAGATTCAGCCTATTGCTGATGTCCTATCGTCCGACCCTAGTGACGGTCGTCCCTTATCAATAACCTGAAAAATACCAGATACATAGCCCTATCAGTATTTGGAGGATTCTCTCATCTTGTCACTGTTTCTGGCTGACTGAAGTCGGTGGGTGACAGCTAGGGGCCAACCAGCCGGGAAACACAGCCTAGCATGGGCACACACGGGAAACACAGCCTAGCATGGGCGTGCGCGCACACACACACACACACAGTGCCAACCCCTATAAATAAGTTAAAGTCACTCACCTTCTATAAATAATGTTCCGGTTCTTCTGGACATTCAAGCGTGTCTGTTATCTGAAGGGCTGAAAGGAGCTTTTTGAGTTGCTTATGATGATGATAACAACTTGTGTTTGAATGTGAGAGTTTGCGATTGGAGTTATACAAGTATTTATTATGTGTGGGACTTAATTTTCGTGTGTTTAGATTGGATCGCTACTTGTGTATGTAGAGGCTCCTGGTACTGGTTAAAATTAGATTAAAATTTAAAAAAAAATTTAAGGTTTAAATAGATCCTGACCACAACTTCAAATACTTGAAACACAGGTATGTGTCATGTAGTGAAAGCACGTTCCCTAAGCCTCCCATGAGTGTGTGTCTGAGTGAGAATCGGTGTGTCAAAACACAGACCATTATGCAGTCTGAAGTCAGGGGGGCTGCATTCCTTCACAGGGCTCATATTTCGAGCTCCTACAATGTGTAATAGAGTGCTGTCTAAAATTGTGTACATGTATTGTTTATAGGAGTATCATGGCTACGGTCAAAGGTCAAAATCTCAAAGGGTAAGACCTTTGAGCACTTTATACTGGCTGGTATGCATAAGTTGGTGCCTTTCCCCCCCAAGGGCTTGAACTTGGCCTTGCTTCATTCACTCACCACTTTCATCAATGAATCAATCTGCTCAGCCACTATCCTTCATTGAGGGTTTGGTTTGACACACTTCATTGATTTATTAATGCAATCATTCACTATTCACATTAAAGTCTCTCTCTTCTCAAATGTCAAACCTTCAAGTCCCCATTATTAGAAATACCTTTCTTCTCCTTCTGGGTGAGGATTTGTCACGCTCTTGGGATAGTTTGCTGTCATGTTGACTTTCTTCCACACCTGACATCTTGTCTTCCCATCTCTTTCCTTTCATCTGTGAAGAATTTTCAGAAGCTCAAAAACTGGACGTAGCATGTGAGAATTATTTAAGCACTTTCATCAGACACTTCTAACTAAAAATGGAAGGAGTCTCTGTCTGTATGTCTGTCCTTCGATTTTCTTGAAAGCTGTTCATCTGATCGACTTCATGTTTGGTGGGTGTGTTGCTGAGGACCCAAGGAAGTGCAGTGTCAAGCTCTTGAGATCTATGGGACATATTTATTAGTAGTATTTTATGTACACACTGTATAGTGTATTGAGAGGGGACCCCTATGAACTGTTACATTGCCGAATGGCTTGTTGGGTACAGCTCGCACTCCGTCGCTCACTACACTACATTCAAGAAAAGATGAAGAAAGAGACCCCCAGGTGTTACATTGTAGCAAACTCAAACATTTCATTCAAGCATTAGTGACGTAACTTTCGGAATGAACGCTTTTGTTCCCGGAAATAGCCTGCTCCCAAATAGCTAGCTGTTGACGCAAAAATGCATTAAATGTAGCAAATGACATGTATACTCTAGGATTGCTAGGGGACTCAACTATGTCATGGCAGGTTTATTGCTCAGGACCCAAGCAGTTTCGAGTGTGAAGTTGTTTAGATGAGTAGTTCTCGAGAAAGCTGCAAACAGCAATGCCGGAGGCCAGGCTATCGGCCTGTTGCCAACAGGCACTTTTTGAACAGGCACTGCACTAGTATAAATTAGATTTTTGCCTCAATAGGCGAGTCAGAAACAAATTTTTCCATGTTTCTTTGTCACTTTGCTTCTCCAATCCAAAAAAACAAGCCTTTATATTAAAAGCAAGCCAGTGCGATTGTGTCAGGTGTATTAGGTCAGCGTCTCCCAAGCAGCTACTGCAGTCATTCATTTTTTCTCTCTGTAGAACATGCCATCACTGTGGGAGGCTGTCACAGTGCCTGGTTAAGCCACTTTCACACGCACTGTTCACTGCACACTATTATTTGTCCATTACTTGTAATTACCCATCATTATGACTGATGGAATGTTTTTCGAGGCTGAGTTGGCAAGCAGTTAGGATTATCCTGTTGAGGACTTTATATACAGTAATTACCCCACAGTCATTAAACATGGCTCAGTCTGAAGACAACCTGAGGGGGGCAACTTGCCAATGGCTCGGTTGTTGTGTTCGTACCTCCAGGTTGTGGAAGCAGGCTGTTGTCTTCATGCTATGTTGCGTCCAAGAAAGTGACTCTGGGACAAATGTTTGTTTGAACAATGGCTGCTTTTCTTCGAAGTTCAGAAATATTCAAGACTGGTATTTTACTCTCAGGATAATGCTTTGTGAGTCCTGTTTTACAAACCGAGCTGATGATGATGAAAAAAGAGGATGCAGGCTCTAATTAGCTTGATTGTTTTGGATTTGACTTCATCTAAATGATGTTGGGTGATGATGGATCTGGAGATAGTTCTCTGACTGGTTGCATCGATTTACAGTTCCGCCTCTTTGGGTTTTACACAGGTACTCATCGATCTTTGCTGCCGGGCCAGGAGATCCTTACTGAGATAATTGAGGAGCAGAATGAAGAATACAATAGAGCCTGATCAGGAACTGGAGTTTTCCCTTTTCAATTACTTTCATTTCAAGTTTTAACAACACAAAGACATCATGGAGGGGGATAACCAAAGTTTGGAGTCAGATGGCAAGAACAGAGTAGGAACAGTGCTCTGGGCCATGCGTTATTGTCTGGGTCCAGAGGTTTCAAAGAGAGAGATTTGTTACAGCCTGTGTACATTTTTTCCTTGTTTCTTTTGAAGGTGCGTCATCTCACAAGGTGAGCCAGATCTATATTATTCAGCTCGCTGGAGAAAATTATTTTCATGGTTGCCTTTTTAGAGCCTGTCTGCTTTTGTACATAATACAGATCACAATGCACCTTGTGATTGTTGGATATGTTATTCATTAAATGCAAATGAAAAAATTATTTGCCTCTACTATTCCTGTAACCAATTACCTAATATAATGATATCAATATTATATTACAGAGCTTCAAGTCTTATTAAATTAGTTAAAACGAAATGTGACTTCAGTGTCCAGGCAAAAGCTTTTTCATGAGGCACACTTTTTGGAAGTGATGAAACTTTCCCCCGAATTTCTGTTGGAGAGATTGGGATAGCTCACATATAGATGTAATGTGTGATGTTTAAGTGTTTTTTCTGCTGTGTTTTCCTCCCTATGTTACATTTCCTTGCCAAATTAAACAACTGCTATATCCTTGTAAAAAATGTATTCCCAGACAAAAGTATGAAGGGGAGGTCTACAGCATGAAATAACCTGGTCTTCTATGGAACAAAGGGGCCAGTGTAGCCTGGAGAAAATTGTAACTGCATAAGGTGTACATTTCCAAGTGGGTGGGATCTCATCTGCATTGCCCTGCTGCCTGGGCCAGAGATGTCTTTGATAGTACGTCTTGGATGTTTGGTGAAAACTTGCTGAGATCAAAGATGTCTGTGCTGTCAGGCTGTCTTGGTTTCAGTATGATAGCAGTTAGATCCACGTAAAAAAATCTTTGTGTTGTCAGTATCCTGTGTTCTTTCTGTCTGTTTGTTACAAGCTGACATGACTTCACACTCTGGGACCCTGTTAATCTCTTTTAGACTATGATTTGCCTAATTTTAAGGGTCTTTCCTTTTTAAGGCGCTATACAGTATTTTAAATCTTTTTTAAATAACCAAGAAGATGCATGTTTGGATTATTCACTGACTCTGAAACATTTGTTACACCCTTAAAGTGAGCTCTTGTCAGTGGTATTCATCTGCCAGCAGATGCCCACCATTCCAGGTGCATCACCATTATCCTCACCCACACACTGGTAGAAAAAATGTTGAGCCCATCTCTTCAGCAATTAGGCCAGGGCTACACTAATGAAACACCTAGGGAGACTTGTTTGATTTATTGATTTATTATTTATATGACAGCAGAACCTCTCCTCTATTGTGCTTTACTCAAAACAAGTTCAGAAAAGATCCCTTTCAACTACAGACTCTCATATAATCTTGGTAGAAGCAGAGCTTTTGAGTGTTACTATAATTTTGTACAGATAATGTTCATGTATACAACATGAACTAAATAAAGAATCATTTTGATTCACTAAAAACCTTTTGCTAGTGAGATTAAACTATAAACACTCACACTTCAGTGGCAAAAACTCTACTGCGTCATGTAAGAAAGGAAAATGTCCCTCCCCTGCTGTAGAGATGTAACAGAATAATGTCACATATTGATGTTTGAACCAACATTTACAATGACATTAATTCAGTTCTACATAAGAGACAGTTTGAATGTTGGTAAATATGCTCATTTGCTTTCTTCCTGAGAGTAAGATAAGATGATGGATGCCACTCTCTTGTCTGAAACTACAGCCAGGAGCTAGTTAGCTTAGCACAAAGACTGGAAACAGCTAGCCCGGTCCAAAGGTGAAAAAATTAATCCACCAGCATTTCACACTCGCTACACAAGTTATCTTGTTTGTTAAATCCGTACAAATTCTTAAAGTCAGTGTCTGGCCCAGACATTTTCATATATGTAACCACTTTGAAAAAAGACAACTTGACATTTTTTTTCATTTATATTTTAGCATGGATTATACCAATTAGATAAAATGTGTTAATTATTGAGTTTTGGAGATGCTGGTAGCTGAATTTAGTAAGAATTTTACAGAGCCAGGCTAGCTGTTTCTCCCCTGTTTCCAGTCTTTATGTTAACCGGCTGCTGCCTGTAGCTTCATATTTAACAGGCAGTTAAATAAGAGTGGTATCAATCTTCTCATCTATCTCTAGGCAAAAAAAGCATGTGTATTTCCCAAAAGATGTCCAACTATAACTTTTAAATAGCTCATTAAAATGGTAGTAGATGCAATGTTTTTCAAATATATAAAGGGAATCCAACTGAAACATCTAATTGCTACATGTGCACAGCAGTGGAGAAACTGCAAGTGATAGAAGGGGTCTTTTGATAAGACTTAGCTTGTCAATCATGCTCACGATGTGCCTCTTGGTGCACTGTTTAATTTAATATTGTTATTATATTAGTTGTAATCTAATTTTCCTATTCACTATTCTCCCACCATCTGTAAAGGCTTTTAAAGATTTTTTGGGGGCATTTTAGGCCTTTTATTTGTGACAGGACAGCTTAGACATGAAAGGGGAGAGAGAGGGGGAATGACATGCAGCAAAGGGCTGCAGGTCGGAATCGAATCCACGGTTGCCGCGTCGAGGACTGAGCCTCTGTATATGTAGGGTTGGGCATCGTTTGGATTTTAACGATTCTGATTCCAATTCCGATTCTTCCTTTCGATTCCGGTTCTTATCGATTCTCGATTCCGATTCTTTAAGAGGTGGAGTTGAAACGGGTCACGTGCTTATTTCACAAATAAGAGGAAAGTTTGATTTTGATTCAATGGTGGGTTGAAGACACAAGAAGCGCCTGGCCTCTACAGAAACCAAAACTTGCGCATGTTAAATTTGGAATCCATGATCAGATTTGAAACCAAATCCTCCAAACGATTCCAATAAAGAAACGATTCCACTGGAATCGTAATTTTTGAGACGATTCCAAGTAGGAATTGGTTCTCGATGCCCAACCCTATGTATGTGGGCGTGCGCTCTACCAGGTGAGCTACCCAGGCGCCCCTGTTAAGGCTTTTAAGGAGAAAGGAGGTTGGTGAACCATAACAGTAGTACAAACCGAGGATATCAATTCCCTCTGCTCCCCTTCCCATCTTAGTTAACCTTGTATTGTGCTTAACAGAGCAAAAATTGATCTGCAGCCATGTTGTTTTTGTCAAACCCCCCCCAGCAAGGACCATTGAATCAGAGGTCACACTGTCTCATCGCGTCTATCCCCAGTGTCACTTCTTGGATACGGTAGAGCAAGCTGGTAAAAACTAATTTTGCTTGGTTTCCTCTGTAGCTCCTTTCGTCCATGCCTTCTGTTTTTCTCCGTCTTAGCTGTCCACCCTCTTTCCCCTATTTACTGTATGCCCTCTGCTATTCTCCCGTCTATCTCTCCATCACAGCTATCCGTCTGTTTTTCTCCCAGGTTTATCATTCTCGCTTATCAGCTGCTGCTGGTTCCTTTAGACTTCCTGCACCTCATATCAGTCTGACTGATTACACTGTAGCAATGCTCTGCTTTCAAGAATGATTATGTGTTACTGTCAGAGCACTAACAAACCAGGTCAGTGGGGTCCCATAATGCATGTTTTACTTCAATGTGTAATACATCTGCCCAAATATCAAGTATGGCTTTCATCCACATGGGAACCAAACATTTGAATAAAAGGGTATTCTGGGAATTGCTGATAAAAGATGAGGGATTTAATAAAGATTTTGTTTGTCAAAATTTGTCACACAGTAAACTACAACGGGCTCAGGTCAGAGTGACTCTGGAGAGCTCTGCTCAGTGCCCTCAGTGGGCCCACTTAAGACTTGATAGATTTCTCATTATTTTTAGACAGCCATGATGGAGTACCAGGTAGCACACAGCCTGCTCTGCTTTCCTTTTTAGATTCTACTTCCTGAGTTGAAACACTACCCCGCTATGGCATATGAATGGTAAGCCAGTCTGCTGCCAAGCTCCGGAGATGAATACTTTTCTTCATGTGAAGAAATCACAAATATGTAATCTGGAAATCCTGGGCCATGTTTCCGTCCCTCTATTTGGAAATCCGTCTCTTGAGAGGTTTCAGAGAGGCTATGAACACTTTTACAGTGGCAGAGCACCGAGGATCGATGCCAAGCTGTAATACCAGGCAATAAGTGGGAATATATTTGTCATTCATTTGACAGTGAATGGTCCCTGGGAAAATATGAGCTGTGTTTATTGTGTTTGTCTACTGTGTGCCAACCTTACAATCTATTCTGTTGTTTTTGTCTTGGCTTCTCTGCATACACGTGGTAAGGCCGAGCCGATCGACTGTCAGATTGCTGTGCCAACTGCCCTTCACAATCACAGCAGAAAAAACAACTAAAGACAGAACAGATTCAAACTATTTTAGTAACACATCCAACATTTGACTTGCTGTTGCATTTTATGATGTATATTCCATTAAAGAAATAAGAGTTAGAGAGCAAGTCAGCATTAAAAATATTTTGATTGATATACTCATTGTTTAATTGGTTTGTGCTTTGTTCAGTAAAACAAATCTGCATGTTTCATTATATTCAAGGGGCTACTTGGTGAGTCAGCTAATCTGACCAAGCTTGAATTCCTTGAAAATAAATGATGATGCACACTGCAGCAGCACTTTGCTGTTGTGTCGTGGTGCGACAAAAGCTGGAACAGGAGAGAAAGAGTACAGTGTTTGACACAACGCCGCGCTGTGAGTCATACGAGGAGCCAGGAGCAAACATTTCAGTTGACTACTCAGGGGTTAGATGTCTGCTTAGCTTAAATGGGAAAGTCATGGTCACCTGCAGAGATTTAACTGCAAGAGAACAGATATGAAGGTTTAGTTAGCAAATCATGTTATGCCTTTGACCATGAAAATGCACAGCGAAAGCAGCTGAAATCTCAGTTCTGGACTAGAATAGTGATTTAGAATAATAAGAAAAGTTTAATTTGCTAGAGCTGGGTTTAGAACCTCAATGCTATTTGAGCATTGAGTAGAAATACTGTTGTTGTTCTTCGAAGGCCTTGTCAGATTTTTCAGTCTCTTTTTTCAGGGAATACTCTTATTCACTTCTTGTTGAGATAGATGAGAGGATTGATACCACTCTTAAGTGTGTACGGTAAATATGAAGCTACAACCAGGATACAGCAAACATGCTTATATTCCTAAAACCAAGGTTTAGTTACCGTATGATACCAGTGTCAAAAATATATACCCAGCCCTAGTCATGACTGCCAAAGAAAAGAAATAATATAGATTTGCACCAGTCAGTAGTGTTATGACCCGGCTCTTAGGCCACAACAAAGTGGAAACACACCATGATAAAGTTTAACCAAAATGTACTTTATTAAATAAAATCAAACTGGATTTTACCAAATAAAAGGATTATTAAGGTGTGGAGTGTGGTTGTCAGTATAGTCAGTGGTGTACAGTAAGTGTGCATGAGTGATGTGTGTGCGTGAGTGAAAAGTGCAAGCAAAGCATAAAGATAAACTAAACTACATAAACAAACCATAAAGGAAACCAACAAAACAAGGGAAAGCAGGAACCGCAGCAACAGGCAGTGTGACCAGACTTAAATAACCTGGTCACAGGCAGTGTAGCCAGGGGTCTGTTTCAGAAAGCAGGTTTAGTGAAAACTCTGAGTTTGTTAGCCCTGAGAGGAGGGAAACTCTGGGTTTTCCGTTTCAGAAAGGAAGGTTAATCAAACCTGAGAGAGAGGGGTAACTCCAGCCCGTTTCAGACAGAGAGGTAACTTAACCTCAGAGTCAGTTACTATGGTAACTGAGCCTGTGAACCTAACCTGGTCGGGAGCAGGTTTTCTTCAAGAAACCTCGAGTTTCTCTCAGTCTCCTCCCTCTGACAAAGTGCTCTTTCATTTCCTCATTCATTCATTCAGTCTGTATCAGGTGCATTTTAGCGTCTAGCGTTGTCATCTGCATGAATAAAAAAATGTGTTGGTTTATTAACTATGTTAGGCAGATTATTAAATGCTTTTTTTCTCGAACATGGCATGTCCTTGTGTCGACGATCCCGTTGATGAAAAAGCTGTATTACTTCGCAGAGAGTTAAACACACGTCAGGAGATGATATTGAGGCCCAACTAGATGTATTTTCATTTCCAGATAACTACCTATTTTAGAGGTATCGTTGTTCTCCACAGTCCATCAGATATGTAGATACCTTATCCGTCGTCATATCACTAACGTCACCCATCGTGGACATGCTCTACATCCCAGCAGATTCTTTGTGTTGCATTATGTTTTTTGCAAATGGCAGTTTTCTGTACAACATTGGTGATGCAGAGCCCCCCTCCCAACGAGATCACCACAATACAATCAACAATAACAACAACCACAAAATAGAACAACAATCAATATTCATCAACAGGTTAAGCTATACTGAACACCAGAAAATCAGTTTCTTCAGTAAAGTAAATGGTTAAGGCACAGTGAAGTCGCAGTATAAAAAGCTTGGTGCATGTACGTCTCAAGGTCCAGGTGAGCCACCGCCTCGGGAGCTCTGTATCTGATGCTGACCCCCAAAGTATCCCCAGGTACAACAGAGAAGGGGCAGGTGAACATTTGAGACAGCCAGAGGGAGTTTGACCCGGCAGTCGTGTTGTGTTCAGGGCACATTTCTCCTCTCCTTGGTTGACCTCCTCCCTGACTTTCTCTTTGTCTGTCTGTCTGTCTGTCTGTCTCTCTCTCTCTCTCTCTCTCTCCCTCCCACTTACTATCCAGAGAATTATGTGAGCAAGGAGGATAAAAAGAGGTATTGTGCTCTATTGAATGCAAGCTGTGTTTGTGTGTCTGTGTGTCTGCGTTTCAGTGGCTCTCTTTTCTCTACTCCAGCACTATGCAATGCAACTATGCAGTCTTGGCATACCACAGTGGTCAAAGGAGCAAGGAACATGTTTTAACCAGCATCATACTGTATGTACCATCTTTTCCATGTCAGGGTCCAATCTCCATACAGAGAGCATGCCTCTACAAGATTAGTGGCATAATTTGCTGGCAAAAAGTAGTTCTTTTCTGAAGGCAGAGATTCCATTACAAAATTGTTACATGTACACAATCTGTTTTATTTACTGAATGATGTAGAAAGTGGAACATATAATGTTTTAGAACAGAGCCCAGGACCACAATACTGTGTCCGCTAACATACTAGTTAGACAGCAATGTCCATGGGTGGCCTCTTTCTGTGCAGCACTCAAGTGGAGGCACGTGATTGTTCACAGTGAGAATGAAGACATATTTCATCATGCCCCTAACTTGAGTCCTTTGGAGAAAAAAAAGAGTAAAAATTGTTTTCCATAAAGAGAAAGAAAGCACATTGAGGTTTGTATTTTCACCGCTTGTAATGTGCAGCTTGGTTTTTTTTTGTCTGGAAATGCGAATGGCATGCACTGGCACTAGCGTTAATGCTCATTTAGGACTGACAGAAATGTTCCTGGAGCACAAAGTATCACAAACTGCAAAGTTGGCATTGAATGCCTGTACAGATTTTTAAAATTTTGTTCATCTCGTTTGATCCGATTTAGTTTTAAAATACAAACTGTTTTAGACTCCTATCTAGGAAAATGTTCTTGTGCAGCAAAATTACTAAATGTAAACTTTTTGAAAATTATCTTCTTTTGCTGAATAAAAAAAAAAAGGTTGTGTACTGTAAGAACGTTCATATTTCTCTAAAATGCTACCTAAAAAGTATGGGATTTGCAGGATTTGCATAAAACATTTCAAACACTAACCAGCCATAACGGGGACTGGTAATTGTTGTTTTGGTATTGATTATTCTGTCATTTCATTCAGCTCTTGAATAAAAGGCTTCAGAAGTGCATCTATAACAGACCCACTAAAGAGACATGATACGTTATTATTGGTCATTGTCCTTCTTGAGTAGTTGTTTACACGCACTGAGACGCAGCTAGTTATTATTCATCAGCTGATGTTTGCCGTGGATTCAATCTGCCTGTCCACATATTCAAATGTCAGCTCTGACCAAAGCTTAAAGGCTAAATAGGGCCATTCTCTCATACAACTCCAATGGGCTACAATCTGATAAAAATACAAACTCATTCAACAGCCTGTATGCAGTTATGGTGGTCTTCACTGTCCGTCAGCCCTCGTTTCTGTATCTGCAAGCCTCAGTACACCCACTACTTTGTGTCTACCTGCATCAGTGTCCGGCTGCTTGTCTGTCTCACTGGCTGCATTTCTGCTGGCACACATAAGCGAGTGGGCTAAGGTTCATGTCATGTGCTTGTCTTCTGATTTGTCCCCCGCTTACTCGCCCACCATATTTACGGAGTCTATACACCCAGACTTTAGCCAAAAAAAGTTTCCCTTTGTGTCCGTAGGCAGCTGGAAGAGCATAAAATGAGTGCAGCTTACATTTGCTAGATGAGAGGATGACTCATTGTTGCAGAATATGGGTGTAAATTGGCCACTAGCCCGGTATGTTTTACTAATGTTTTTTATTCAGAATTGACCAACTGGTGTACTTTGTGTACAGAAAACCATATTAGTTTGGACCAATTTGTCAAATTGTTGTCACTGTGTGCATTGTGCACTTGAAATAAGGGCCCTAGAAATTAACCTATTTCATTGGGGAACGAAAGGGCATATGTTTTTTGATTATTACATTTTTGCAATGTAAGAATTAGACCGTACAGCAGCTCAACTATTTTTGCTGTTCTGTGCACGTTTTTACAGTATACCCCTAAGGATGCAGCTTGAACTTCATAAGCTGCTACTGTGGTGTATCACAGTGTACTGTACTGCAGCAGCCAGACTGTAGGGACAGACTTAAATCATTTACAGTTCTGCACACAGAAGACTGCGAGAGGAGAGATGGATTAAGGTTTGGAGAGAGAGACTGCTAAAGTCACAAGGGAGGGGATTTTGAAAGGGAGAAGAATGGTATTAGGCACACTGAGGAAGGAAAACGTCAGGGTAAAGTGTGATGCGGATGTAACGTCCTAGTCTTTATCTTCTCGCTCCCTTCACCTCTCCCCATCTAGCTGTATCCCATTGTCTCTCTTTTCATCTCTTCGTATTGCTTCTCCAGTCTGGCTGTGGACCCTGTCAATTTGGAAGGAATTTGCTCCCTTATTTAAGTGCATGTTCAGTACGACTTTCATCACTTTCCTCTTCTGTTTTTTTTTGTTTTGTTTTTTTACTCTTGCCACTCCCAGCGAACATCTAGCCACATCTCTCCTTGCATCAATAAAAAACGCTTTTCAAGAGCAGATTCTGTGAAAGACAAAAACAAAATGTGTGGAAACCTCCCGGAGCAATCCACATGGACTCCCTGCAACAATGATCCCTTTGTGCTGTAATAGGCCGAAATGAGACCTGGAAGTATTCTTTTTCCTGTTTACTTTAACAAAGTGATTCATATGCTGTAGAGTTTGTGCAATCAGATCGACAGTCTGAGGTGTACAGAAACAGTAGGCTACCAAAGTTACCACAAATAAAGAACAATTATTTTTCACGTGAACAAGGAGAAACACAAAAAGTCATTTAAATGATAAAAAATTATGCCGACAGTTTCATCTGATCAGAAAATAAACACAACCAAGGCGTTAAACCTCTTTTTCTTGTTTCTCCCCTCCTTGTCTCCTTACAATATACTGTCTAGTTATTCCCTGCCCATACACAGTTTATACAGCAGTACTGCAGTAAAGTAAATACTTGTATCTGCACAAACACCCACACACACATAAGAAGACAAAAATAAAACTCACTATAAATGAATGGATAATGTTTCTTCTTTGATTTACACCCCTACATTTACATGTGGAAATCCTATTGAGCTTGACAGTTAATGGCTGAATGTGATGTGAGTTTCTTTGCTAGGATTCTGTTTCTAACTTTATATTCAGTCTCTTTGCTCTGGAAAAAAAAAGTTCTTTTTGAGTTGTTAACTCTCGTCAGCAGGCCAAGTAAAGCTTCAAGGAATCTGAGATATAATTCAGACAAATAAGCAGATCAAAAATAACACTTGCCAAGCAAGCAATTATTGTGATGAATGGCTGCAATGTGTGTTTAATAAAAGTCCCGTCAGGCCTCCAGGATGAGCTTGTTCACACTCACCTTTATCATGCTGCCTTTGTTTGCGGAGGATTTCTCACAGTTACTAAATGACAAGGATGACGTCACTGGGAAAGAGGCCTTGAATTGATCTGTTTTGAGTAAACTGGATTTTTCTTTCACAAACGCACTCGTTTAGCTACACATTAATACAATTGCATTATCCAAGAATCAGAGCAGAGAAAAAAAACAGGCAGAGAGAAAGAATGACTCGGATAGCCCCAAACTTTCTTCCAGCATAGCCATTGAACAAAACTGTCAGTAGCCATGGGAGGCAGCCACAAATGTTTCCAGCTTTTGTTACCCTCTGATTTATAGTCGATCACTGTGTCCTTGAGGTGTTAGTCTAGATTTCCCACTAGCCAACGGCTGGGCTCTGTTAGCGCATTGTGTTGCTCAGAGTAAGCTGTTGATGTTGTTTTTATGGCCTTGTAATTGTCCTCCTAATTATGGGGAACAAAGAGATGAGAGGTGGATGGTTGGGAATTGACTGGTTGTGTACCAGGGGAGAAAGTAACAAGCAGGGGATAGACAGTCTCTGCTGTGTTAATGTGAGAGAGACTTTATAAGATATTATGTACAGAACTCTGTGTGTGTGAGTGTGTGTGTGTGTGTGTGTGTGTAGGAGCAGCGGGAACGTACACAGTGGGATATTTGTCAATATAATCAAATTTGTCGAATTTACCAGAATGCACATTCCAAGTTGACCCCCACATTTATTACATTAGATAGTAAGCCATTTTTCTTTCCAGCCAACCCCTCTGTATCCAAGCTGGTATAGCACCAGGGACACTACCCGTTAGCCCTGTCAATAAACAAATCTGCCGGAGGTCTGACTTTGCATCTAAAGCAACATTTGTGCTTATGTCACGGATTTTATATCGTGTAAATCCTCAGTGGGGTTTTGGAGGCTTTGATGCTGGCATGCTGCTTGGTTGGTAGTGGTTATTGGCATTCGAACACTGCTGGAGTGCAGCAGAGCACTGCAGCATGGCATAGCGAGGGTGTGTGTAAACAGAGAGATGAAGACTGAGAAAAACTGAGAGGAGAGATTTTAAATGAATAGACTGCGGTGAAATGTTAAGTAAACTTCTAACCTTTGGCCTGCCTGAATGCAGTTTGAGCAGGTGTCTATAAGGAGTGAAGCTAGGTTTCGAACATCAATACTTTTCTGTTATTTACCGAACTGAGTATGAAAATATGTGTAGTACTGAAAGTTGGCATTGCATGTCTGGTCATATTTGTAGTTTTACTATGGTATCCAAAAAACGTCTCTTGATGCCAAGCAGTAATAAGAAATACTGTTACTGAGTGTTTCACTAACCCATCTAGAATGACATTTTTCTCTGTCTCTGCAAAATTAAACTGACACAAGTTCCTCTGATACACACACAAACACAATGGGCTCTCTTTTGCGATGGCACTGTATCAATATTATGTTCTCTCTCCACCCTGCTCTGTTCCTGTTTGCACAGCCCAGTAAATGTACCCCACCTAGTAATCTCTAATGGAAGAAATTCCAGGCAGTGGTTATTCTCTCTCTCTCTCTCTCTCTCTCTCTCTCTCTCTGCCTCTCTTTGTAATTCACAGACTTTTTTATACTCTGTTTGTCTTTCACAGACACAACGTTTTAAACTTGTTAAATTAACTTTACCCTCTGCTCATCTGCTGCAGTGTAGACACACACACACACACACACACACACACACACACACACACACACACACACAATTCCCCTCTAATACTCTCACTCCCCAGTTTCTGGATCAGTGCCAGCATGAGTGTTCATGTCACCATTTGCTTGTACAAGTCATCTGGGAAAACAATCATGCATGGACCCTGCAGACATAAAAATACCATGCATACACACTTTCAGTTGAACACAAGACACAGAGCCCTCTGGGCAAGCCAGGGTCAGATGCTTGAATCATCAGAATCTTTACGTCACAGAAATGCCCATTAGGTCTCTTTTATAACATGAATGCTACCTCACGTTGAACAAAAGTCTATTTTATGACGTAGAATCATGTGTCACTGTGCCCTAATTCCTTCTTTTAGGCTACATCATGTCCTGCCGGCGTTTGTGTTTTCTACGTAGTAGCCTACTCTGTGTGGATGAGTCAGTGATAAAACACTGGGCCCACAGGAAGGGAAGCTCTAATACTGAGATAAAGAAGACAGCTCATCAAGGGACGCGTGTCGGACCAAAAGAAGTTTATGAGCACTTTCAGGGTGAAGTTCTTGCTTAGAGCAATAAAAAAAAAAACACAAGTTACAACTTTTCTAAACATATTAGAGAAACGTAGTGACAGTGAGATTGGTACTAAAAAGTTATAGAAGAGGGATGGTGGAAGAAGAGCAGCATCTTTGCAACATCTTTGTTGGTCCACTTGTTTTTTTTAAATGTTTTTAACTATTTCTTTCTATCCTTTTTTCTTCATGTCTCTTTTTCATGATTTATATAACACAGATACTTGACAATTACCATCTTTTATGTTATTTTATAGAAAGTAAGGCTTGCTTATTAGAAATTGATCAGTGCCATTATCGGAGTGAATGTGTCTTTTGTGATTGAACCAAACTACCATTGGAACTTATACAGTATATAGATGTGACCTTCATTGTTCAAGGACTTGAAGGAGTATATTTTTCTGTGCTGTGCAGAACTTATGCCAAACATTCCCAGTTAATTTGCTTCTCAGCAATTTGAAGTTGGAAAGTCTGACCCAATATTGAATTTTTTCTGTACTCAACTAGAAATATATTTGCTGTGCACAGTACTAATGAGCATGGAGACTCAGTGGAACAACTTAAGCAGCATTAAACATCAACATCAGTTTAAAAAACTTTGAAACTCAGCGATGAAACTGTCAGTGTGGATGATGTGTGATGTACAGTTTAAATGTGGGTCATGTCCCACAGGGCAGCAGCTCAAGAGGTTGCTGATTCTGGCTACATTTATAGCATTCAGATTCAGGAGACATTTATTGCAGGTTTATATTCCCCTTTTGTGGTGAGTATAAAAGACCATAATAAGACATTTTGAAGTCATTGTGATGGAAATTTTTCACTATTGTCCGACATTTTACAGACTTGACATGATTAATCGATAGATTGAAGAAAACAATTGTCAGGTGTAGAGTTGCAACGATAAGTCATTAAAAGACATTAAATAACTATTTTGATCGATTCATTGTTTAAGTTCTTTAAGCAAAATGCTAAACATTTGCTGTTTCGGGTTCTCAAATGTAGAAATTTGTCAATTTGTTAATCAAGTATTGAATTAGTCAATTAATTTCCCTAATGCTAATTGTATTTTGTCTGATTTTAAAGCAAAGCTAAGGAAGGATCCAGATAACAAAAATGTATGTGTGTGTGTGTGTGTGTGTGTGTGTGTGTGTGTTCTTGTTTAACTATATTCGTGGGGTCCAAAAACCAGGAATACAGTATACTTGTGGGGTCCGGACAGCTTTGTGGGGCCAAAATGCTGGACCCCACAACTTTACAGGGCTGTTTGAGGGTTAAGACTTGGTTTTAGGATTAGGGTTAGAATTAGGTTATGGTTTTGGTTAGGGTAAGGGTTAAGGTTAGGCATTTAGTTGTGATGGTTAAGGTTAGGGTAAGGGGCTACGGAATGCATTATGTCAATGACGGGTCCCCACAAAGATAGTGAGACGCGCTGTGTGTGTGTCTGTCTGTCTGTCTGTCTGCCAGGTGCTGATCTATAGCAATGTTGTCAACTTTGCATGAGATCTCAGGGTTTATTGTGTTATAAACTGTCAGATACATCTGAACACATTTTAAAGGTTTTCATTCAGAAAGTCTTGTGTGTTACATTCCTGTGTCAGGGTGCTGATTGCCGTCTGAGCCGTGCAGAACCAGCGTGTGTTCTGTAGCCCACAAAGACTTTTCTGACAAATGTTCCTCACTTGGACCACCTGAAGCTGTGGAGCAATTAAAAGAACCACCCACCACTCCCTGACCCAAATGGTTTGACACATACACACACTCAGATCTACAATGATAACAGCTGGAGAGAGTGAAAGCAGTCAATTAATAATTTATGATAATTAGCTCCACCCATTCATAATTCATACCCTCAGTTATCACTAATAGGCCCCACCGGGGGTGTGTGTGTGTGTGTGTGTGTGTGTGTGTGTGTGTTTCCGTGTACCCGGTGGTGGACTGTCTTGTATATGTCACAGAAGACGTGCCTGCATATCCCATCTGCTGTGTTTGTTGCCGCTCTTATTTCAAATTTTATAAAATATTGTGTAAGGTGTGTTGGAGATTGGGTGCGTGTTTGTGCTGTAAAAATGCTTTCTGTCTTTCAGACACGCATGGTAGGTTATCCATGTGCGTCTTTCAAAATGTTATCTCCACTTGTAGCTGTACAGGCAGGAAACTCCTCTCTCCTGATAAACAAATGGAGTGCGAGCTTCAGACTCAACATGCTCCCTTATCAAAGATGTTGTTTGGATATAATAGCAGCATACTTTCACTATAGAACAAGAAGTTATGATTCTAGATTGTGTACTTGTGTATTTTTTTTTTTTATCTTCTTCTAGACTTTAAGATGGCTCAATGCAAAAGGATCTATAAAGTACCTAACTATGCAAGTGCTTAAATAACTGACTACAACAAAGTGTGTGTCTTCCTACATAAATAATGTCTGGCTTTCTCTTTTTCCTTCTCCACACATTTCCTGCAGATAACCACTCTGATCAACCATAAAGACAAGCCAAAGAAGTCCGAGCGCACCCTGGCAGCCATACACAAGGTGGGCCAGGCAGTGAGTGTGGCTGTGGGACGTTTTGTCACTGTCGGGGAGGCCATTGCCACAGAGAACCAAGAGCTCAAGGATGAGATGGGTCAAGCCTGCTTCGAGGCACGCAGAGCAGGTAGGCCTCCTCTCTGAATCTTATTATGTAATTGACATTTCCCCAAATTGCTGCCTTTAAACTCAATGAATTGTCAAGTGTTTCTCTTTTGGAGTAGATAGAGATGGCACATATTTTGTGGTCACAAATTTATGTTGTAAAACTATGTGAGGGTGCTTCATGCTACAGGCTTCTTCATAGTGGGTACTGCATATTTCTGTCATAAGCATGGCCATGGCTTTATGGTGTTCAGAAATTGCCATTGAGGGTGTTGGAGCTGGTCAGCCATTAAGACGTATAAGTGTTTATTTGTTAAGACAAACTGACAGTTTCATAAAACATCAGGCATCACCTTCAGGCTTCACAGCGTTATCAAATTTGAGCAAGTTTTGATTCATCTTGACAGCCCGGCTGTCTGACAGTATTACACCAGAGGACCTCCAGAGTGTTCTAGAGAAATTGTTATTAGGTTGGAAGTAAAGGCTGAAAAAAGTGCTTCTTCACTCAAGGGTGCTGCATAGAAGGTGGGAATGAATGTGTCTGCTCTGGCATGGAAAGCACTGCATAATAGAGTCTGATAGAAGGCTCCCGGAGACTTTATGCATCAAGCTGTTGGAGAGATTGAAGAAGTTGTAGTTTCCCGATATTCACTTCCTCATGGATTGCTTCTGTGTTACATTGAAAAATATTTCTCCACCCGAGGTCAGGACCTAATTTTTTTTTCATGGGTTTGAATCTGCTGGCTAGGCCTGTCTGTGTTTAGATTTCTCCCAACATCTGCATTTCTGCACTTTGATTCCCATTCTGCCTCTCACCCAATGTGCACTGCAAGAGGCTCCATCCTTCTGCGATTCTGAAAAGATAACCTGTTTGGTGGATATATGGATATATCAAGTGAAAAACAGTAAACAACTGAGAGAGACAAAGAGGTACAGAGGTTTGTAGGAGGGGTGGAAACAGTGACAACCAGCGTGAAGGAACAAGAATGTCAGCTTTGTTAAACCCGAGAAAGAAGAGGTGATGGTTTTGTCAGAAATGTGTTTCTCACCATGTTTTTACACTTTCTTGTAACATTTTGCAGTCTAAAAATACACACTCAAGACACACATCAACCTGTATCTTCCTGTCTATCTGAACTTTCTTACAATTCTTCGTTTAGATAGTTGTCACCGCTTGAGTGAAACTCTTATTTGTATCGGGAAACTTCGTTCTTATCAGGCAAAACAAGGAACTCATTTAGCCTTCTCCAGAGCAGACCAGAAACAATATCACATTGGATAAGAATTTAGACAAAACACCGTGATAATAGGTTTATGTTGGGAGATTCAGCTTGGGTAGTAAAGCATTTAATCCTCACACAGCATTGATTTGTTAAGACGGCTAAAACTCACACAAAGAGCACTGCTGGGAGGGGGAAAATAGACTGATGAGAAAATGTGCGTGTGAATGTGTGTGTCTAGGTGAGGCCAAGTGAAGTGTGTGTATGTGTGCAAATGTATAGGTGTGTGTGTGTGTGTGTGTGTGTGTGTGTGTGTGTGTGTGTGTGTGTGTGCTCACTGCGACTAATTTATTCTAGTTCTCACTTTCCTCTTAGGGGGGTGTTTTCACATGCACTTTTTCTATCTGACACTGTACAACTGTTTCCAATACTTTTTGTATCCCTGACCATTAAAAAAAGGAGACATCTTCTGGGATGAAAAAAGAAAGCCTTTTAAGAGGCTTTGAGTCTCCTGGAGAGAGAGGGGCTAGTTAGTGAAGGATTGGCATTTGTCTAATACCTAGCCGTAGGGAGAGTTTAATCAGGCAGGCTTCAGCCTTGTGTGCTATAATAAATGAAATAAAGGCAGGCTGAAAGCACTAGTTTAATTAGATGTTACCCGTCATCAGAGCGGTGGAGAGATCCAATGAGGCAGGTCAGTGAAGGCAATCTGTGTTGAATCTCTGTCACTGTCTCTTTCACTCAGTCTCACAGTGTCATTATCACATTTGCATGCTTCTGTTTCACTTTTTCTTTCTTCCTGAGAAAGATTCAAGATAAGATAGTAGTTAGGGTCAAAATAAAGTCGATGAATTGAATGAGTTATATGAATTTATATGAGTTGTCCCAGTAGTATTTCTTTGTTGTGTACTGAAGTAGCACATCATACGACATGGTTAGATATGTTTGAGACAAATTTCCACAATTTGTTGTATAATATAAATTATTCATCTAAAGTGTGTATGTTACTTTGTTCAACAGACCTGTAGGTTTCACCACAAGACAATTATGAACCACAGACTCAAATGTTGGTCTTGAGGAGCTGCAGCATTTATTCATGGACAAACTGAAACCTACACTGTACATTTCCTACCACCTTACAACTTTACTGTTTATTTCTTCTCTGCTCATTTTGGTGCATTGATGTTAATATCTCCGCCAGAAACTGAAAGTGAAACTAAAGTCCCAGTGGCGTCGTTTCCTTGCGCTACTTTCAGATGGTTCTATTTTAACATTTTTGCTTTCTTCATAATGTGTACTCCTCCTTGTTATTTGAGTAGTTTATCTAATCTGAGTTTTAACTCAACTCACACACACACGCATTAAAATGGCGGTGGCAGCAACATCAACAGCGTAGGACATAAATCTGCTGATTGATCGCAACACAGAGGCAAAGAAAGACTGACTGTGTGCACAATTCATTTTGAAACAACAGCCAATAAGGAAGCTCCAACTCGACCAATGTCATCACTCACTCCGACCAATAGTGTAACTTCATCGCTCATTCGCTCAGTGACAGACTTTTGGGTTTATAGCACTGGCCCTTCTTGTCTAGCCAAAAAAAGGGGATACAATTGCCTCGAAGCGCTGTACCAAAACATCAAGGATTGGCCTTTTTTAACTTTTCACTCATGAATGAGATATAAATGATACAGAAACAAGTCTTCAGCAATATTAGCAGTTCTGTGAGTCTGTACTGAGGCACAGTGGTGCTTTGAGCTAAATGCTAACCTGCTGATGTGTAGCAGAGATATATGTTTACCATGTTCCCCATCTCAGTTTAGCATCGTTAGCATGCTAACGTTTCTTAATTATCACTAAACACAAAGTACAGCTCAAGCTGATGGGAATGGTAATAGTTTTGAAGGTATAAACCAAAGTATTGGACAAATTGTTGACCTGGTGATGGTGCTAGATGAAAAGGGCACATGATTTTTTGTATCCGCTTTCATCACAATCCACCAACAGACAGACAGACAGACATTGCCATCCATTGAGTCATGCAAGATTGACTGCCTGCAAGCACTGTAACAACACATCAAGGATTGGCCTTTCAAGTTTTCACTTATGAATAATAAATTCATCACAGAAAAAAAAGTAGAATTCATTACACCTGACGCATAATTTTCCATGTAGAGAAACAAACAGTTTTTTTACAGTGAAAAGAAGCTACAAAGGTCTCAAGTACATATGATAACTAAGGGACAAGTGGGATAGCTCTGTTTTACATCTAAGGTCATTAAAATCCATCCTCCATACCATCCATATTTTGGGATTTAGAGTGGAGAGTTGGTTCCCTCTGCTTTCCAACCCGCTAGTGTAAAGAGGTTGAGCAGCATTCTTTGTGAGCCAGGCCTAGATGTTTTAACTGGTTAACGGAGCTGGCACTGAAAAGCAGCCTGTCGGATGCAATCAGTTCGTCAGTGCTGCTTCTTTTAAAGGACCAGCCAAAGCAAGAGACAGCCAAGCTGCATGACCCGATGGAGACCTCGCTCTATCCCCTTCCCCCTCTTTTCTAAGCTCTCTTTTTTTTTTAGAGATTGTTCTCCACCTCCCTCTCACTCTAAACTCTGGACATTTTTCTCTTGATAGGGACTATTTTGGTGATGGGATTTTAAGCCTAAAAAACTCTGTATTCTTCCCTTTCTAGGGCTATTAAAAGCAGGTCAGAAAGAGAGAAAGTTGGAATATGAATTTGCTCTGGCATGTTTGCCAATCGTATTTGAGGGCCTTAGTTGTCTCACGTCACCCAGAAAGCATGACAGTAGTGCTTGGGACAGGCTAGTGTAACTGTTGTACCACTGTGCTGAATAAAGTACAGTTGTGTTTCAGCCTGTCTAGGACGATATGTTCTCCCGGAGCTGAAGAGTACCAGATTGGAAGAACATTGTGTCGTAGTGTTGTCTGACCTACTTAGTCGGTCTGGTCAGTTGACCACCCATCTTTTTCATGTTCTGCCTCTTGTCTGGGTTCAGATCTCAGTGACAGCAGGCAAAGCAAAGTAGCATAACATTCTTTTTGGCCAGCCACATCCTCCAGCTCTTCCGAGGGAATCCCAGGACGTTCTCAGGCCAGATGGGATATGTAAACCCTCCAGCATGTCCTGAGCCAGCCTCTCCAACTTCCTGAATCATCTTACAGACAGAAACTCTTTAAGACCATAAGAAATTATGTTTTAGGTTGTCATGTTTAAAGTTATGTTTGATCCCAGTGAGCTCCATGCAGTGAGGAAGCCTGATACAGAGAAAGTTGTATTGTTGCATCCCTATATTCACAGTATATTGTTCCAGCCAGTTTATCAGTTTAGCTCTGTTGCTGAACTCTTCTCAGTACCCTTCTCTCCTCTCTTGCAGGTGATGCCATAGCCCAGCTGACCGATGTGGGATCAGCTTTGCCGTCCCAGTCAGATGGACGTGTCACGGTGTTCAGTGATAGGACAGGGATGGTGAAGGCTGCCCGCTTGCTCCTCTCTTCAGTCACCAAAGTCCTTGTCCTGGCTGACCGCATCGTCATCAAACAGATAATCACATCACGCAACAAGGTGAGATGTGCAAATGTGAGATGTCACACAACCTTTAAGGATATGCATACACTCTGTTGCTTAGGTCTCTCTTGCACATGCACACAAACACAGGCAGGCAGGCAGGCAGGCAGGCAGGCAGGCAGGCAGGCAGGCACGCACACACACACACACACACACACACACACACACACACACACACACACACACACACACACACACACACACACACACACACATACATACATTCACACACACCTAAGCAAACTCAATCTTGAGTCCTTTCTTTCCGAATAGATAATAGCTCTTTCAAGGAGTACTCTAGAGGTAATTGGAGGGAAGCTGCACATTTAGCGATAACATAAAAACACAGAGCAAGAGACTGTCTCTCTCAATCGTACCTGGCTATGCTCTTAGCCAGACAGTGTGATATGGATGTAGCCGTAGACTGAGCCAAGAATGGAAACAGGGGGCCTAATCATGACTGGTCGGCCTCGTTTGGAGAGACAGTCGACAGCCCCCTGTTCTCCATTACTGGCAAACACAATTACATGTCTTCCTCCTCCTTATCTGGCGTGGTTAAAAGCTGCTGCGTCAGCACTGCCAGCTAGCCTACCCTCGGCAGCTAAATGAGCAGCTACTGTACATAGACTACTATTAACTAAAATGCAGGTTAGGAACTACTTATTCCGCTGGTTTTATTTTAGGATATCATTGATATAATTACATCACATTGAGACATTAATACTACAAAAGGGAGCTCTGAAATAACAAAGAAATAGAATGTAAAAAACATTTTCAAATATTCAAAAAAATCACAGTCCAATAACTTTTATTCTTGTTTCTGTTGTAAGGTAAGGCTTCACTCGTGGGATATAAACATGATATTTTCTGCTGTTTTAGCACTTCTGCACTGTACTACTCTGATCGTTTCACTCCTCTCAGGTCCTGGTTACGCTCGACCATCTGGAAAGAGTCAGCACCTTCCAGGAATTTGTTCAGATTTTCAGTCAGTTTGGCAACGAGATGGTGGAGTTTGCCCACCTCACTGGAGACAGACAGAATGTGAGTAGCATGTGAAGAAACCAACTCTCTTAAAGTTTTAAGATTGTCAAAATCATCAGCACACTATTACATTCTTTCAATAAATGAAATGCTAATGTTAATTAACATTTAAATATATTTTTGTTTAACATGCAGTAATTTGCCTCTTCATTTCTGCAACACCAGGCACATTTTGTTTATTCATGCAGATGTTATCTTCCAACAATCAGTGTTTTTCTAAACAAACTATTTTTCTAAACAGTATGAATCAATAATTCAAGCGTCAAATATTTATACTTCCCAAAAAATCAAACAATGAATTAACAAGGCCTCTTCAGGCTTCTCTTATTTCTACAAATATTTCGTTCTGTATCTATTACTTTTCTAATCCAAGTCTCAATCCATAAGAGAACTGGCAGGTCAGTTATGACCCCTACTCCTCAAACACTCTTTACATCACGATTAAATGTTGATATGAACTGACCTAAGCGAAGCATTCTCTCTGCAATATATCAGCTTAGAGTTTGGCAAATTTGCAAAATAAAACCTTTGCTTAAAGCTTTAGAAAAACAGTCCAACTTAGGGTTTCTAACTTTGCTCTGTCAAAGACGGCTAATCCTTCTTTGATGCATATGTTTAACTTCTGCAGCTAAAGCGCTTTGCCTGCAGAAGCTGATGTAAAGTGCACTGGCTGTGATATCTCGAAAGAGAGAGGATCGACCATCCCTCTTTCTGAATTTCTACGTATAGGGCACATGTTTTGAAATACACGTCATGTCTCTCCTCAACGCAACGCAGCTAATGCTCCCTTTCCTCATTTTTCGCCCTGTTTTCTTTATCTTTTTTTTGGTGCCACATTCACTCCCACTCACACACTTTCAGGAACACACATGCACACAGCCCCAAATCTACCATCTTTGTGTATTAAAGCCAAACGAGCACAGAGGCAAAAATAATGACAGATGATCACGTCGTCTTTGTAATCTACAGTGAAGTAATGGTAGAGGAGTGGATTCAGCTGCCTTTTCTAAATCCCCAAATACCTAATTCAAGCTGTCTATTTCTGTTTGAAATACATAGAGGGGGTGCTTCATCTTCTTTCCTATTGTGGTAGCATCTATTTTTATTAGGAGACAATTAACCTAGGAAGTTTCATGTGTGTGTGTAAACTTGGAGAGGAATCTGTGTCACGTGTCACATTTGTATGTTCCTTCATCCCAGCATGAAAGAGATTGTTGCATACTTTGATGTTGTGTTGTGTGTGTGCTGTATGTATATATATATATATATATATATATATATATATATATATATATATATATATATATAAGCTTTGCGGTGACGACCACATTGAAAATGATAAGAGTATACTAAAGGAAAAGCTTCTGTAACTATGGGGAATGAAACCTCAAAGTGGGTGAGATGGTTAGAACATATGGACCGGATTGCATGAGATGTCTGCCATATTGATCAAAAAGATTTGGCTTTCCACAAAATGGATCACTGAGTCCAGGAAAATTAAGATTGAATTTATGATTACGAGTGACATTCTCTTGCAGAAACTGACATATCTCTGATTATTTCTCTGATGCAGGCATGGCAATAGTTGACAGAAGAGACAGACGTTGGGCTGGTCAAAAAGTTAGTCGAAGTAACTAACTAATTTAGGCAGAAGGCCTAAAAAGAAAAAAAATAGTCTATCAACACTCTGAGCGAGTTCTTGACTATTTAGAGACAGACTGCAGAAGAAATAAAATAGTTTAAGAATACGTTCTTGGCTATTAAAAGATTTTTGTCTGCAGGGCTGTACCGGGTTTTACAAGGTTTGCCAAAGAAAAGAACTAAGCTTTGCGGTGACGACCACATCGAAAAAGATAAGAGTATACTCAAGAAAAGCTTCTGTAAATATGGGGAATGAAACCTCAAAGCCGTGCGACGCATCTGGACCCATAGTGGGTGAGATGGTTAGAAAATATGGACCGGACTGCTTGAGATCTCTGTCATATTGGTCAAAAAGCTTTGGCTTTCCAAAAAATGGATCACTGAGTCCAGGAAAGTTATTTTATCTGCTTATATATTTAACTGTTTTAACTGCTCTTCAATGTTTAATTTCTTATACTGCACTGTAACTTTTTTTTCTCGTATTTTATCTGTTTTTAATTTTTTAATCTGTTTTCATGTAAATCTGTTTTTAATTTTTTTTATCTGTTTTCATGTAAAGCACTTTGAGCACTGTTGCTGAAATGTGCTATACAAATAAAGCTGCCTTGCCTTGCCTTGTCTTGTAGGACTTGAAGGATGAGAAGAAGAAAGCACGGATGGCAGCAGCCAGAGCAGTGCTGGAGAAATGCACCATGATGCTCCTCACAGCCTCCAAGGTAAACACTGGACCTTTGGGCAAGGGTTATGGATTATGTCAAGCTTAAACATGTAAGGCCTTCTTAAATGCTGCAGTCAATGGTAATACTCAAAACTCAAAGTCATATAATCATAAAAACACCAAAGAGAGTGAATAATCGTGGTTGTGAAATATGAAAAGGGTAAAAGTTGAAAAGACTAGAGGAGGGCACGAGCTTTGACCTTTCTCATCAAATTCCTTCCAAAGACTTGCCTGAGGCACCCAGATTGCGAGTCAGCGCGGCTCAACAAGGACGCCGTGTTCCACCGGATGCGCTGTGCCCTGGAGCAGGTCATCGAGATAGTCACAGAGGCACGGAGCTGTGGGGAGAACAAGATCCTTCCTGCCAGCATCTATAACGGCATCAAGGACTTCAAGGTAGGGTCAGAAGTTGGACTTAGTGAAGGTGTCTGTGAAGTTAAGTCATGATCCTCTTGTGGGTGAAGCATCATACTGAACAATTTTTTTTAGCTGTTTAAAACTCACTTTAAAAAAAGAGGCAGTTACAATCTATTAAATATTAATAAGAAAGACCATGGTTTTAAGCAAAGTGTTGATTTGTGGTTGTAGCATTTAGCATTCACTGTGTTTGATGAAACAGCTGTAAATGTAACTTGTGTCTTTTCCTACAAATTGATTCTGTATCTATTTTATGATTTGGTTAATATGGTTGTGTGAATCACCATAAACCTACATCACTATGACTAATCTTTTCCCTCCACCTTGTGCAGTGGAAAATGAAAGTAAACCAACAACAAAACATGTTTTGAAGGGATCTTTTCCATGAAGATGAAAGGAAAAATAGTATATTAATGAAAGGGCCCGGAGTTGCGTATTGCTTTTAATAAATGGCTTCATAGCTCTTAATGGCAGAGTTGAACTAAAAGCTTATGTAAACGTGTCATCTGAGGACACATAAAAAACGGGGGGAAAAAGGCATTATCTTTCATGTTTGTTTACTTGAGATGCTGTTTGATGGCCCAAGGTGACTCTTAAGCATCACACAATCCTTGTTATTTAATGATGAGGTCAAGTGCATCATGATAATGAGATAAGTTATGTTTTCCCTCAGGACATTGGTTAGTAAAAATCTCATGTATTCCCACCTCAATCTTTAAAACAACCCTTCAACTCATTCCTAATTCCCAACCCTCCCCCCCTCCCCCCTCCTGCAGTCCAGTGTGGAGTGCCTGCGGGAGAACCTGTACTCCCTGTCCCCCCAGAGCATGGGCAGCCAGCTGGAGGCACTGGTGGAGCAGACAGAGGACTTTACTGATTCAGCCTACACTAGCCACGAGCAGCGGCAGGCCATCCTTGGTCTGTGCCAGCTGGCGCGTCAGGACACCCAGCAGCTGGTGAACGCCTGGGTTGAGGCGGTATGTTGGCACAAGCAGGCACTCTCACACAGATGCACATACACTTACAGGAATATTCATAAATAACATATGATACCATGAAAGGAATAATAATAAGTAGCTTATCTTTAAGTCACTTGTAAAAGAGAAGTATGATAATTAGATGCAAAACAGAGTTGTCCAAGCAAAGAAGAAGAGATGTTGGTTGGATTATTTATTATTATTGGAGATGGTGAGGTTATAAACAAAATGTAATATTTAATATCTTGTTTGTGCCATTTTATGTAGCAGACAGTGTCTGTTCAACACACACACACACACACACACACACACACACACACACACACACGTTACACAGACACAAACACACATTAAGACTCCCTCCCTGGGTCACCTAGTAATTCTTTTTGCCTACTCAATTTCTTTTCATACATAATTTGTGGAACAACAGAGCATAATAACCCACCTGCCTAACCATTTTTCACAGGGCTCATTCAGCCGAGAGAGAAACATCACGTTGTGTTCCGTAGGTAGTGTTCTGTGTCTTGCTGCCATTCAACAAAGTCTCCTACGCCTTCGAAATTGTTGGACTTTGGAGTCAAGTTGCAGTTTCTCATTGTAAACTTTAAATCTAGACTTGAATCTAGACAATTGAAGGCCATCTGGAGAATTGAAAAGACCAGAACACTGCAAAGTTTTTATATTGTATAGAACGCGTCTGGATTTGCATTTATTGTTGGGTGTTCTGCATTTGTGGTATTAATTCTTGTTGTGGAAAGTTTAGTATAATGTATAGTTTTTATTACAATTAGACTTATAGGTCTGAAAATATGACATTTTGAAAATTGTTGTAAAATATTTAAATTTAATTATTAGTTTGAATCATTGTAGTTTGATTATACAAAATTGGATGTTGAAATTCCCAACTATTTTTGCATATTTAGAACATAATAGGTCACAAATCATGTTATGAACCCCCAAGTTAATTTTCCAATCCAGTCTTTTCCTGTTGCCATACTTTTACAGATAATAATGTACATTTGTATGTGTGGTCCTGTAAAACCATGTTGGGTCTCATGTTTTATTCCCCTATTCCTCTCTCCGTCTCACCGGAGCAGCAGTCTGTCCATGCCAAAGAAGCCACAGAGGACATGGAGGTTGCCATCCTGAAGACATGCCAGAGCATCAGTGACCTCAGACGTGAGGTGAGCAGCAGTCTGTCTCTGCTCTGCCCATCTGCCCTCTGAGTCTGAATAGATGTAGAGAGAGACACGGACATGACTGTAATGTCTCTCACTAGATGTTCTGCCTCTGTAGCTGGTTTCCCACTTTCCTTTTTCACATCACTTTTCAGCTTCTCTCTGTCAACTCAACTATGTCATTGTGTCACCTCTGCTCCTCTTCTTTTTTCTTTGCCTCCTCAAAATCCACCCTCATGCATGCCTCTCACTCACCTTTCTTTTTCTTTTATCCAGCCTCCATTACTCCCACCTCTTCTTATACTATGTGATCTTTGATTCCTCCTCCAGCTCCATAAGGTGGCAGTCATTCGTGCCTCTGACTTGCTCAAAGTTCACGGGGAGCAGTTGCCTCTACGGGCTCTCAAAGCAGCAGGCGCTGAGGGAAACCTGGAGGCGATGGCGGAGTATTCGCGCAAGCTCACCGAGCAGAAGGAGCAGCTGGTAGAGGTAAGCCGGGGCATGGAGGCTGGGAGCGGTTGATGGTAAACTGGTTAAAAAATAAATACACTATACAGTAATAACTGTAGTGAAGTTCAGATTTGACCTTTTATATTAGTGCTAACACAGCCGTAATTACAGTGCTTCCCAAACCAAATAAAGATTTGACTCAATGTGGTAATTATAGACCTCTTTCCCTTCTTATTGGAGATATTAAATGATCTGCTAAAGTGGTTGCCGCTCGATTAGAGGTACATCTAACAAAACTTATACATAATGATCAGACCGATTTTATTAAAACTCGACTAGCATCGGATAACATGCGTCGCCTGCTGCACATTATTTATGCGGCAAGTAGCATAGACACGCCCTGCTCGGTTCTATCACTGGATGCCGAGAAAGCGTTTGATAGGTTGGAATGGGACTATCTTTGGGCTACTTTGGATACATTTGGGCTAGGTGCACAATTCATTAGTATGGTAAAATGTTATATGCAAATCCCTTAGCAATCATCAACACTGGCAATTTTTGCTGTGCCCAGTTCCCAGTGTCTAGGGGAACTCGTCAGGGCTGCCCTCTTTCACCGCTACTATTTGCCTTCTCCCTCGAACCACTGGCTCAGAAAATCTTCATCCGTCAGTGCATCCCATCACATTTTGTAATACAAATCATCGGATATCATTGTATGCTGATGATATCCTTCTCTACGTAGGCAAGACAGGTTTCTCAGTTCCACATTTGCTTTCCATGTTTAATTCATTTAGCTTGTCTTCTGGTTACAAAATTAACTGGACAGCACTGATGCATTTAAATTCTGTTACATCTCAAACTCCCCTGCCCTCCCACATACCAATAGTCAAGAGTTTCAGGTATCTCTGCGTTGATATCTTCCTTTCTTTGCCTTCTATACTGGGAAAAACTTCACTCATTAATATCTAAATACATGTGGAAAGGAAATAGGCCTCGTTTAAAACTCACAATTCTTCAACGAGGCAAGGCACAGGGAGGGCTGGCTCCCCCAGATTTTAAGACGTACTTTCGGTCCTTTGTGTTACACCAATCCTGGTTCTTCAGTCTCTTGGAGACCAATTGAGGAAAATTTGTCGCTGCCTCACAGACTGCATTGAAAAAAGCCAAATTACATTTAGGCCCTATAATTTCATTTCTACTCACAACTTTCCATACTGTAATGAAACGTGCGCGCAGATCCCAAATGGCACAATCACTCCCAATTTTCAACAATGTTTCACTTCTTAAGGGCAATACACCTTTTTCATTCCCACTTTGGAAGAACAGGGGGGTTTATGTTTTAAAAGACCTGTATTGTGACCATGGCTTAAGAGCCTTTAATGATTTACAGGCTGAGTATGCTCTTTCGGGATCATCTTTTTTTCTTCTACCTGCAGTTAAGGTCAGCCATGAGGGCATATGGTATCCCATGGGGATCACCACTCCCCACACATCCTCTTCATATAATATTAGCCTCAAAGGAACTAACACGAGGGAGGGTCTCTAAACTTTACAAATTTATTTCTGATTCTGGCAAACCATTACCAGTAGAAGCCACATGGCATAGGGACTTAGCTGCTATACATGTTGAAGATATCTGTTGGGACACAGTGTGGAGGCGGGGTACACTTTTTGGTTTTAGTTTTGGAATGTTACACTTTTTGGATTTAGTTTTGGAATGTTTTACATCGTAAATGTGTGTGTGTGTGTGTGTGTGTGTGTGTGTGTGTGTGTGTGTGTGTGTGTTAAAGTAGAGGGGGGCTGAAAAAAGAAAAGAAAGAAAGGGCTAAATCTGTGATGTGCATTGTTGTTAATCGTGTGCCTTTCTCAATAAAAAATTGATAAAAAGAAAAAAGAGTTGACCTTTTTCATGCTTATCAATCTTTCTTAGGTAAATTAGTTGGCTTTAAGTGAAAAAGTTAGTTTGCCATGAGTTACAAAGTAGGTAAAAAACACATTGAAATTTATGTGCAAGCAAACACATACAGCACAGCACATACAACACATATATTACACTTCTAATCCTCCAAATCCAAATGAAAGTCAACATGTGGCTTTGTTATGCAAACACTGAACAGAAACTGACATGCCGGCTTTGTCATGTCTTTGCTAGTGACCCTAACAAACAGAACGTACAGTTCAGTTTGAAAAGAGACATTGTGTAAGAGTAAAGGTACTCTTTTTTTGAAAAGATTAAGATTTTCTTCAGATTAATTTACAAAAAGTACACAAAACTTCTTTCAGTGTGAAACCTTTTCTTAAACATGTAGCCTGAAGATTCACTCATTACTCACACACACACACACACACACACACACACACACACACACACACACACACACACACACACAAAAGCTAAATGTTTGTTTTCCATCATGCAGAAACCACAAATAAAATGTGAAAAACGTACATTTCTACAGGTTTGTGTGTAAATGTAAACCTGATAAAATGACAATGCAGTGATAAGTTTACTGTATAAACCTCTAAATATATAATTCATCCACTGAAACAAATAGGTATGATCACCTATGATTTTAGCAAGGTTGTATTTTAAATTTGAACATTTATCAAATTCCTGCAGTATAACTTTCAAACCTCAAAAGCACTTCCAGTTAATCACCGTTTCCCCCTGTGTGTCTCTGCCTTCAGACGTGTCGGCTGCTGTGCCATGTGTCGGGGACAGAGCCTCTGGAGATTACCTGTGTACATGCTGAGGAGACCTTCCATGTCATTGGTCCACAGGTAACATTTTCTGTATGAATTTATTTTTGTTAGTTTGATATTATAGCCCACTGGCTGGAGGGGAGACATGATCAGTCTAGAATAGTCTGGCTCAACATATTTGACAGACATTGCTGGGATAAAGCCTGACATTCGTCTTGCACCGGATGTCCCTCCCCTCTCGCTATTTCAACTATCGGGTCTTAGCGCCGCCCAGGACAGTTGTGATTGATTTAAAGAAATACAAACAAGCCAGAACATTTTCCCCCTATACCTGAATAGATACTCCAGCGCTGACACCGTGCTGTGGAGATGACTGGCAATGTGAGACTAGTCTAGAAAGACCTACAGGTTTACCTTAATTAAACCTGAGGCCCATTTCATTCTATTAAACACTTTTAATGCATGTCAGTAAACTTAAACTAGTCACACAATGGTCTGGGAGTGAAATCAAACCTGAGAAATATTCTATTTATTTATTATTTTATTTATTTCTATACAAATTACCTCATGTCTCCTCTGTCTACCTCCTCCATCTTAGAACATCCTGTCCATAAAGTCCCCCTATCCCAGATCTAATTATGTTTGCTTTTAGAAACCATTCATGCCAGTAATTATTCAGCAATGTAGAATGTTCCCATCCTGCGGTGTGAATGTCAGGCCCCGCATGACTCTGCAGTAATGACTCCACTCCTAAGTTCAAAGGTCAACCAATCAATACTGCTGAAGTATTGGGTGGCGGTGGTATGTCTCTGTGTCTGTCCAAAGTAATAGAAGGGTGGCCCAGAGGGTAATTGGCTATTAAATACTACACTGTAACGGATGGGCATTGTGTGTGTGTGTGTGTGTGTGTGTGTGTGTGTCTGTGTGTCTGTGTGTCTGTGTGTCTTTTTGTTATATATCTTAGTTGATTGCAGATATTATAAATTGATACTTGTCTTTCAAACATATTGCAAGCTTGAGCTCTGTTACACATACGATGAGATGTGCTAAACTATACTCATCAACCGTAATTCTTTTATTTTGTAAAATACAAGATCAATGATTAAGACTTAAATACCCTATGCTTAATTCTTTTGACCATATAAACATAAACAACTGAACTGGTGTAAACAAGCTTTAATTTTAGTTTACAGTGCACATAGTGTTTGGGGCTACTTTGATTTCTTTAGTGTATCTGACTAATTTATGTTGTATAATTAAGCGGTATGATATACTATAGTAAATTATATATTTTTAGTTGGAATAATTCCACTATATTATTTTTGGCCTCAGAGTTACATTTTATTATTACTACATCGATTATTATTTAATTTATTATTTAATTTTACTTTACAGCACTATTAATATTATTGTTTATGTGTAACATTTAATTTGCTTCCTTGGGGTAATTGTATTTCCTAGCGGCCAGTTGTGAGTGTAACAGTATCAAGTGTAATGAGTACAACAGTAGAACCAAGGCTCTGATGTGAACCCCAAGAGAGTGACGTCTGTGTTCTTGCCGTGTTGGTGTTGATTAAAGAAGCTTATTCCAAGACAACTGAAGTAATGACTTCGTTTAGTTTTTTTCTAGTGTGAGTTCCTGTATTAACTTGCAGTTTGAAAGGGATGTCAGCTTCCAATCTTGTGTTTAAATTGCAATGGTAGGACGACCCTTTGGTTAACTTTTAGATCAATAGTGGCAGCTAATTAAATTTCACACAAATTTACACCACATTTTGTTCCTCTGTCTTTTACTGTACTTGCATATTTTTTTCTGCCTGGTTACAGAACAGCTTTATTTAAATATTACTTTTCTCATGTCACAATTCTTCATACTCGCGCTCAGATCATCTCGGCAGCCCAGACGCTGGCCCTCCACCCGTCCAGTAAGATCGCTAAAGAGAACCTGGAGGTGTTCTGCGAGGCCTGGGAGTCGCAGCTCTGTGACATGGCCCTGCTACTGAGAGAGATCAACGACATTTTTGAAGGCAGGCGAGGTACGTTTTTGTTCATTTAATGGATACTTGTGTGCATTTATGTGGATCAACACATACATGAGCACAGAGAGTATTTCAGGAAGAGTGAGGAGCAGAAGTGAATACAGGCAAAATGTGCTGTCAATTACATTTTAGCCTGAGAGAATGAAGTTCTCCGAAAAGACCTTGGTGAATCATTTTGCCCCTGAACACTTCAATAGCCTTAATGAAAGTTAAAGTTGAAGCCAAGCAAGCAGCATACAAGCACATATCTTTAAAAAATGAATCATCATAGACTGTGGGAAGCATTTTGTAAAAGGAACAACGTCAGTGCCATTAAACAGGCATGCATTTATTCCTCCTTTGTCCTCCCTCTCTCTTTATTTTTGTGCCAGTTACCTGAAGTGTGCAAATCATGGACAGCACCTTAACTGTTTGTGACAGCTGTGTCCCTGATGCTGTGAGACAATTTGCTGCTATCCACTGAACCAACTGCTGCTACTATCACTTTCAATTTTATTATTATGCAGGGTATTGCTGCACTTTAGGCCCACTTGGCCACCTTGTTACCTTACACCTTTTTTTACATCTATGTATTTATTACCTGCACCAGGACCTGAGTTCTCCTTCCTTTTTGTATGACATGTTCTGGAATGACAATAAATATCCTTATCCTCACTGACAGCCCTGTGTGACTGCATCTTCTATACTATTTGTCCATTTACACACAGATCTGTGTTTGTATCAACCCCGCGCTTTCACACACTAAGCCTGAGAAATCTCAAAGATGGGGGAAATATGTTTTGGCATATTTCCAGGATGTGGTTGCCCTTTAAGAATGTGACTTTCACATAAAACCCAGTAAACATTTTGAAGTGCAGCTCAGCAGGTTGAAAGGATCCATCCATCACGTGTATTCTTGTGAAGCCAAAATGCTGTTTTAAAGTGTTATATTGACACTGTGGAGAGATTTGCTTTTATTATTTTCTCTTAATCTTCCTCCATGAACATGACAGTAGAGTTTATCATCGTCCCTGTAGTCAATTGAAACAAACTGTGCTCATGTTTATGATGAAAGATAAAAATGTGTCAAGGGTGGACTGTGATAAAAGCATAACAATTTTAGTACCATAATTACTGAATAACCATAATTGCCAGTCATTCAAAAAGAAATAAAACGTTAATATTTTATGCTTTTTACTTGTTGCCTTGTGTTAATAATAACAATAACTCTCTTCTCCTAGGAGACAAAAGACCCTATTTGTCACTTCCCAGACCCGGGGTGAGTGTCACACCATCCATCCTCATGAATATTCCAATGATCCAATGGTTTGTAATCCTCTGATTAAAGCCACCCTCTTTTCCCACAGAAACACTCAGCTAACTTGAAGACTGCCAAGGCTGTCAAGTTGGATGCAGAGGTAGCATACACCATAAACTTCTCTGGCTTTCAGCACAAAACATCACAACACATCCTGTACTCTGTTCTGACAGCAGTATATTCATCTCCAGGAAACTTTGTGTCACTCGCTTGCAGAATTGATGGTGTTCGCATGCTAATGAACTGCGATTTTGCTAGGCTGGCAGTTTCTCACATGCTGTACCACCACAGGAAGCAGGATTATGCTTATTATAGAACTTTTTATGGTGTTAACCAATACAACTTAACAAATACAAATAACCCTATTTGCTTAGATGAGTTTCTAAAATGACACCCGTCATATTTCAATCTTTCCCACATGGAATTACTTAGTGTGTGTTTCTGTGTGCGTGCAGGAGCAGACAAGCATGGCCAAGCTGGGTCTGGAGCTCCGTCTGCTGTCGTCGGACGTGGACACAGAGGTGGAGAAATGGGAGGAGCAGGAACACGACATCGTCCGACAGAGCCAGAGCCTGGCCAGTATGGCCTACAACATGTACCTGTTCACCAGGTGACCGAACAGCACCACACACTACACAGATATGCACATGCTGCAATTGAACCGTTACATTCATTTCAGAGCTCAGTATTGTAAAGCCTCTTAAGCATCCACAGGAATCTCTTTAGAGGCTTACTGTTAATGAGATTCTCGATCCCCAAGCTATCGATATTTACCAGGCTTAGTTAGAGGCACTGACAAAGTTGATGTGACTATGACTCATTCTGACAATAAAATCGTTGCAATCCATCTAAGTCACAGTTTTTGTGGATTGCTGTGGATGTATTTTATCCTCATCCATCTCTCTCATTCTTGTTCCTCATTTTCTGTGTTTCCCAAATTGATTCCCCAGAGGAGAGGGGCTGCTGAAAACAACGCTAGATCTTTTTCATCAAGCTGAGGTATGTGCGTCCATATCGGCTAATCTCTCGTTCGCTCCACCTTCTGTTCTTTTTTTCCTCCTGTTTTATTGAAGTTGCAAATGCATCTGTTGTTTCATTAAACATAAGACATAATGTGGCTGGCAGATCAATAGGTTAATAAATGCGAACATCCCTTCATTCACTTTCCTCTCGCATCTGATAGGGCATGACTAGTAGAACTTATCATTATGATGAAAATATAGTGCTGTGTGTTCCTGGTCACATCGGACACATGAGGTGATAACAAACAAGGTTGCATGGAGGAGTGTATCTTTTGAATTGGGATCATTGCCAATAATGTGCAGTAATTTGTAGAATCAGGGCCTAAAATGTCAGCCAGGATATATTCCATTTGGGGCGAGCGAGGGAGATAAGAGAGGAAGGGGAACGAGAGGGGAAAGAGATGGGAAGGCATGCTGATAAGCAAGAGCCGAGAAAAAGTAAAATCTTATAATTATTTACCAACTGTCTGTTGTTTTTTACATTTGCACGGCTTCCTGGTGGAAGTTGAAAGAATTATTGTTTTGCCTGTATTTGTTTTGATTTTTGTCTTTTTTTCGGACTCATTCTCAAGGTTTTTTCTGAAGAGGGGCTCCAGCTGTGCTCATCTCTCCGTACTTTTTCCACTCAGGTATATACCAATTCAATGAACACACACACACACACACACACACACACACACACACACACACACACACAGACATAGACACACACACACAGGCACCTGAGCCCCACCCACGTTATGCCCCTCACACACATTCACACCCATATCACCCATTCTGGCATGCCACGGTGCCAGGTCTGTCTTATAAATCACACAGCGAGAGCAGGAAATTAAGGCTGTCACGCACTTTCACCATCCTCCTTTCCTCTCTGAGTTGACATCCAACAAACAAACAAAGCCTCAGTGCTTTCCTTCCTCTTGCCCTCCACCAGCTCCTTCCCCAGGTTCTCCAAGTGTAATTTGTCACCACTGCATCTGTGGGTCAGTATGTTTGTGCACATGTGCATGTGTGCAGGGGATGAGGGTGGAGGAGTATACTGTGACGGCCCAGGACTAATTCATAATCAGGAAGCCCGGCTCTTCAACTTGCCTCACGCTTTCAGATTAATTATATCAAACAAAGTCGCGCTAATGGAGTCCCTCTGCCTCACCCTCCACTCCCATAGTTCTTTGGCACCAAACACACTTGTAGCACACCTGCATTGCCCTCATTGAAATGATGAGCTATTTATGCAAATTAATTGTAATTGAGGTTCAAGAGGTTTTATGTCAGTCATGAGTAGTGCTGTGCTGAAAAAAAGAGCTTGTGTTTTTAGGTTGCTGGTGGCATGTAAGTAAAGTAGATTGATGGTCCCCGTGACTGAGATTGAGGGATTAACCCAGCTGGATAACAGACTTAAGCAGTAGATCGTGACCTGGCTGTTGCTGATGGATTACATCAAGCTACAATAAATTTAAATTCATTTACACCCTCCTTTTTTTGGCTTTTTGTGATGCTTGATTTGTGTTTGAACAAGAGCATTGTAGATCCCGTCCAGTACATCTATCAATGTCTGTACATATTAACTCGGTCTCCCTGGATAATACCATCATAAACCATCTTTGCTGTCCTGAAAGACATCTCTCCCTCTCTCTGTTCCAGCTGGTTGATGAGGAAAAGTCTGTGGTGATGACAGAGATGGAGAAACTGTTGGCATTATGCCAAAAGCTGCAGATGGGGGCCAAGACTCCTGTACAGGGGAAGACTGCCACCTTCCAGAAGGTACTCACACTACGCTTGTGTGTCTCTGTCTTTTTGTGTCTGTTTGTGTATACACTTTTTATCAAAGAATATTACTTATTTATGCCTTGAATCTGTTTTATTTAGTAGACATCAAATTAGTATCATCAAATTAGCAACATAAAATTAGTAACTTCACATAGCGTGTGCACAACAGACATACTGTAGTTTTTTTTTCTTAAAGGGATAATAAAACTTAAAAAAGCATCAAAACTACATCCCCAACAACAGACGGGCATCAATGAAGCACTGAGCACACAATAGAACATGACTAACTGCGTTACTTCATTATTGGCTACGGCATAATAGTTGAGTGATTCTGCGAGTAACATCATTATCGAACACAGGGCGCTAGATTAATGAATGTCTGTGAGGAATTAATGAGCATCTCTTTGATATGTATTGGCTCCCATCTCTCTGTCTCTCCATCCTGATTTTCACTTTTATCATTCGTCACTAATGGGAGAGTGTGTGTCTGCCAGGGGTCGGTAGAGCACTGATTACGAAATGTTAAGTTATATGCTTTTGTGTGTGTGTGTGTGTGTGTGTGTGTGTGTGTGTGTGTGTGTGTGTGTGTGTGGTTGATAGGCTGCTGGGTTGAAGTGTTTGTATGCTCTTGTGCAGCATTTGTATCCAATGTGTATCCATGCTACCCCTTGTAAACATGTTAATAATTTTATTTCTTTGCCTCTAGGTGGAATCATCCATTCAGACAACCAGAGGTGTCTTGACTGTGGTCCTCTCCCTCCTTTCATTCTGCAACAAGCTGAACAAAAAGGTGATTAAACGGGACTCATTACTGACTGGCTGGCACTTGTAGTAGCTTGGCAAGCTACATGGATATCTACCAATGCAATAGATTTTTTTGACCACTTAGGGGCAGTGAAAACAAGCTGTGACCATAACATGGACATATTCATTATAGTAGCTTGAAGTATATTTTTCTTTATTTGCACATATATAAAATAGCATAAAACCAGATTAAAGAAATAAAACAAACGTAACAACAGAGGTCAAAACTTTCAAAAGACGCAAGCTATTGATTTTTTCATTATATTTCATTCTTTTTATTCTTCTCCTCGCCATGCTGTGTCCATTTGCAGCACAAGTCAGAGAGGACTAGCCTGGGTTCCCCGCAGGACTGGAGAGAGAGGCCGGATGAGTCAACACCTGTCAAAGAGGAGGGAGCTCTCAACAGCAAGAACAGCAATGGCTTTGGTGTCAAATCCTTGGAGCAGCACATGGCGACACTCAACCTCCTGGAGAGCAAATAATCCAGGAAACAGTCACCTCCTTTGTCCACTATTCTCCCTTGGAGCAGCACATAGCCAACCTCACCTTTCTGGAGAACATGTCAAATCCAGGAAATACTTCACTCCCCTCATCCTCAAGCACCCACCAGAGAGTGGGCTAGAGCAGTGTGGTGAAGATGGTTGCCTCAGGTCAGTCAAAGTTTGTATTTGCTGTCTGAATGATGGTTTACAAAGGAAAAAGCTGATCCAAGCTGTGCCCAGGGCCAGTTTTAACCCAGGGTAGCTTGTTACCTGAAGCACCAGTTCCACCCCAACCCACAAGATGGAGACAATCAGCCAACACTATGAGTTTGCCATTTTCAGTGAGCGAGAGGGGCCTGACAAATGCCTGATTTTGGAGTCACTTTTATCAAGTCTCTGAATACTGAGTTGATAAACTGATCAGAAATCAGGAAAGAACTCCTCTTAATGCTCATATTAGCCATACATCTGTCTTCACTGTGTGTCTCTGTGTAACCAGCCTATTTGCTTTGTGGTGTACTGTATACAGTGTACGTGTTGCTCATGTTAGCCAAATGGGGGGTGAAAAAATACAGTTAAATGGCAGAAAACCCACCATGCATGATTCCATCAGCACCAAACCCCGTGTTTGAGTCTCTTATGTATCATAGGTTTGTAATGTTAACACTGTAATATTAGACGTAGTGGTACATCTTGTTCTTGATCAATGGCATTGTAGTCATCTCACTTGGATAAATAAATATCTTAAAAGTCAACCACTCCATATGATGAATGACTACTTTCCATAATTTGCCACGGAATCCTAGTAACAAAATCACAATTTAATGCCAAATATGATTGTCTTCATGAAGACGCTGTGATCTTCAGCTTGCTTCTAGTGTGAAATGTAAAGCTCTTACACCTCCAGTGTACATCACAGGAGATTTACTTTTATTTGGGCCTGGTTTTTCCAAAAAAAAAAGTCACTTGATAAACAAAGTTTATCACTAAGATGCTTTTGGGATGTCAGGACCTTACTTTATGCTGTCTTGTTAATAAATCATATTGTGTGTATAGTTTCTCACAAAATAAATGAAAGAATTCCGAACTTACACCTGTGTCAAATAGAGCCTTGAAGTGTATTTGTTATGAAGACTATCATTGTGAAGCTGCCTTTTAGGCCAATATGTATTAAATGATATATACACACAGTATGTACCCTAAGGTAATGACTTTGGTACTAGGTGAGGGTGTGATAATGACTGAGATGAATAACATGCATTAAGCTTTAGATATGCTTTGTACAGTGCGGAAGCAGCTAAGGATGCTGGGTATTGTAGTGGAGCTACAGATGTGAAGAAATCAGAGATCTAGTTTTGGATCATTCTTTTGACAACTGAAAGGTTAATAAACATGACAAAAAAATAAAACTATTTTTCTTAAACCACTGTTTGTGTTTATTGCATTCTAGAAAAATAATTCAAACTGAATATTAGTTGGGGGTATTAAAAAGCCTAAGTAATTTGGCATGCTTTCCCCTATTTTCTCATTTTTCAAATTGGAAAAGAAAAACTAACTTGAACACCGAGTGCTTCTTGAAACTTTCGTTAATTTCTGAAACCATGAAAAACAATGTATAAGCAGAGTCACAGTGCACAGCTTGCATTATATGCAATAGTCCCTTTAAAGTGACCACACGTTAAGTGTCACTTTCCAGGATAACGTCCTCAGTCTTCACCCAACCTGGTGGGAGTGGCAGAACAGTTTTGACTTCAGGCATAAACAGGGAGCTCTCGTCATGATGGTTGAGATTGGGCAACAGTACGTTTGGACACAACACTCTCGAATTCCTCTCTGCTCAGAAGATTCTCTGTTATGCTCTTGCTCTCCTCAAACTTTGGCAGGATGACAGCGATGTAGCCTTCAGTGAATGGCTGTTCAGATTTGACAGACAAAGCACTATTAAAACATTGTTTTGATAAGATTAGATGAAACTTCAATGATTGTGGTAGAGAAACTGAAACCGTCATCTTGCAGTCAAATCATAGACACAAGAAAAAACATATTGAAAGTGTTTTTTTACATTTATGCCAATGTATGCCCTAATTCAAGAAGACATTTCATTATTAGAAACATAATTCAATTCACAGAAGTACAAACGTACTACAGTACAAAACGAACATAAATGGTATCCAAATATGCACATGGTAATTATAACATTACAGGGTAAAAATATACATTTACCTTTTCCAGCAAGAGAGTAGGTGTTTCTAAAATACTCTCATTGACCTCGAGAAGACGGCCCCGGATGCAGCTAAAAAGATTATAGATTTGTGTGACTGACCATGACGTAAAAGCATGTGGAATGTATGCCTAGAAAAACTATTATCTCACCTGTAGATTGTGTATTCAGTTTCATCCATGCATGTTATCCTACACAGAGGTGCGAAATCAGTAACAAACTGACCGCCCTATAATGGGAATAAAATGATTGAGAGCCAAACTCAACACAAGTACACACGTATGCACATAATCCAGAATCATCTGTAGCTTTATGAATTATGAATTTACCCGCTTGGACTTTCCAGACACTTTATTGTTCAGCCGACTGCAGCAGTTACTGATCTGGTAATTGATGCTTTTGATTGCCCGTCCATTCTGAAGAATCGGGTGAGTCTCTGCTAACGTGACAACGCATAGTCTGCAGAGAACAAACACAAAATCAAAAGTTAACAATATGAGTGTATGTAGGCCTTAGTCACTTATATTGAGTGTAATAGAGGTACATTTAAGATGCACATTTTAATATGGAATATCAAACTTAACATTCAAAATGGGCACAGGATAGGGCTGGGTGATATGGAGAAAGTCAAATCAAAAAAAAAATATATATATTTTTGACCAAATACCTCGATATCGATACCGCAACGATAGTAGTGTTGACTATTGGTGCTTTCACATAATATTTACACAATGAGATTTTAGATAAATAATCATCAGTAATGTGGATATAATGACTAAGTGGGTAAAGGTAAATAATAGAATAATAGAACAGTCTGGTAAGTTCAGAAAATGACATCACTTTACTGTAATGCAGCCTTTAAAACCAGGAAAAGACAACACTTATGCCATATTACGATATCCAAAATCTAACACAATCTCTAGTCTCATATCACGATGTCGATATATCGCCCAGCTCTAGCACAGGAAATAAAAAAATAAGAAACCCATGTGCACTGTAAAAATGCAATCAACTTTCCTGTAATATCACTTTTTTGTGAGGCTTATACTTATTGAAGCCGTACTTTGTGTTGTTGTTTTATGTTATTTATTAAGGTATTTTGTTTTTTAAATATTTTAGTTTGTAGTTTGTAATTTGTAAATCTTACTATAACGTTACTACTAAACGCCTCTGTCAACCAAACGGAATATTTCCCAGGGAGTTGCGCACGTGTCTCTATTAATAGTCACTCAGCATATACTTAATTACCTTTAATAATAATGACGTTTTGTAATTATCACCACCTGGTGTAGATTTCACTGTTTAACGCTACCCATCACACCCCTGATAACGTTACCTGTTTGAATGCTGCAGGATGCAGTGGTCCTCACACGGTTTCCCCTTCATATCTAAATAAAACAACAGACATTTGAACTGAATGCATTATCCTGGGTAATTATGTAAATATTTAGTGCTCTCGCCACCTAAGGTCTCAAGCTTAACTAACGTTAGCTGACTTAGCCGCCGGACAGCTAGCTAACATAACATAAGACACGTTTAGGTGACGTTTTATTTACCGGCTCTGAACCATCGTGTGTAATATCGGTCGATAACTGAAGGCGCTGTCGCTTCTGTGTCTTTCTGCTCCACGCAGTCCATCACAAGTGTTCACAACACAGGTTACAAGATAAATACTTAATTTACAGCAAAGCTCGTCCACTACTTTGCGTGACGGACATTAAATGGTGTGACAACAGGCGGTCCGTCCCTCAAACAAATCCGAAGGTTTTAGAGCACCAAGACCGTTCCGGAGATTATTTTCGTTTGTGGGCGATTGTAGAGGCGAATCTGACTTTAGAAAAGTGCAATACATCAAAGAAAATGTTTCTCTTGTACAATAATGAACTATAAATTATACGATTATTTTCGAAAATGTAAGTATAGATGCATAGGAGAAGAACCGGGCATCTGTCGGTTAGACTGTTCTACCGTTAACGTCAGCTAAGGTAATTTAAAACTTAATTATTTTACCATCACCATGTAATTTAGTTAATCTAACCTGGATCTGAATCTCTATCTGCTGTCGCATTCACATCAGCCGTGTGGACATTTGAAGGCTCTAAATTAATCATCTGCTAAAAGTAGTGAGAGTAATTCTCTTTTCTCTAGACAGGTAAGCAAAGATTTTCTAAGGTTGGCTTTGATTGTTAGCGTTGTAAACATTTCAAAAGCATTTCTTGCTCTGCCTTTTTCAACTTTTATAAGTTTCGTAGCTAGATATTGTCAATTGACACTGCATCCGGACTACAGAGATTTAGGGGCCCGAGACCTCACTCAACATGTATAATATTTCAACAGTAGCAATATCAACTGAAATAAGGTCCTTAAGGCTGCTCCTGCATTATTATTTGTCTGGTAACGTTACTTGTCTTATAGAGCAGTGGTTCCCAAACTTTTCCATAAAGTCACCTAAACTGACACAAATTAGACCACAGACACCCATTTGGTAAGATTTTGTCCCTGGGTTATTTTTTTATTTTATTATATAAAGTGAAACCCATGACCACAATAGCCATTGTGTTACTTATGGATGGAATTAAAATGAACCCCCTGGAACCCCCTCAAGGAGCCCTGGGGCTGCCTGGACCTCACTTTAGGAACCACTGTTGTAGAGAGGCCCTATGTTAAAAATCTTGTAAAAACAAACAGTGTTTAAACAAATGACCACAAACAGGGGTCAATAACAATGTTTTTCACTTTGCATTTTTTTTTGGGCCCTGTAGCAGGGTCAAGCGATCATGCTCATGCTGTTGAATGCTGTAGTGTTGGTTGCTACCTGGGACACATTGTGAGAACAGTTATTCCATATTGTCCACTAGGTGGCAGACTACTGCCAACAACTGCAGTGTACTGTACAGTCATGTGATTTACCTCTACACATGCAAAGGACATCAACGTTTATTAAAATGTAAATACTCTGCATGATGCTGGTACATCTCCATATATTTGAACTAAATTAGAATATCCAGTAAACATTTTCACATTTAATTATGCATTTGTTTATATGTAAACCAGTTAAATACTATAGTTGCTACATGTAATTTCTTTCACTAGACTCTAATGATTCTCACAGATGCCATATATATATATATATATATATATATATATATATATATATATATATATATATATATATATATATAGGAAAAATAACACTTAGCTGTTAAAGACATCAGTCTTGTTTCTATAGTAACAATAAGTCCACTGGTAATATATAAGCAAGGCTCAATGTTGTGATCACTTGCTCAACATTCAGTCTGATCTTTTCAGTTGTATTTCATTTATAATTTGTTATCACTGTTAAGAGAGGGTGCTCACTTCACCCCTTCTGTGATGAAATGTTTCAACTACAGGGAATCGTAAGTTGACTTACACGCACGCATGTACGCACGTGCACACACACACACACACACACACACACACACACATATATATATATATATATTCATAACCTCAGGCATCGCTGCCTTTGGAGAGAGGCCAGAAATAACACACACACACACACACACACACACACACACACACACACACACACATATATATATATATATATATATATATATATATATATATATATATATATATATATATTCATAACCTCAGGCATCGCTGCCTTTGGAGAGAGGCCAGAAATAACACACACACACACACACACACACACACACACATATATATAATATAGATAATATAGAGGTCTGAGAGAGAATGAATGCAGGAATGAAGGACTGTTCCCCTCCCTGGATCTCTGAAATAGACCCTCTCTGACCCAGACCAATCACATACCAGACATATCTGGCTCCATATTGCACAATGTGGACAATGCTTAGGGAAAAATGTTTCAGGGATTGGCATCGGCACGAGAAAGATTAAGTAAGAATGACTTCATCTTGGTCACAAAATTGAGAGAAAGAGAGCACACAAGCAAGAGAGACTTGGCTGTTATTTGGGGGCACAATGAGTTTTCCTTGCATCTACTCACCACTACCAGGACTCGGAAAGTTTTGCTGTCAAGACCCATCGTAATGAATTTTTCCATTACTCCTCCGTCTGTGGTAGGCTGTGGTCTGCAATTAATTCAGAAATGAAACGCAAAACCATTGTGGAAACAGTGGACACAAATATCCCATAGATATGCGATCTTGCACGAGACATTTCCAATAAACAAGGCCATCCTTAATATGAATCAGCAGCTTTACCTGTGATCTTTTTTTCCCACAAATTTCCCACAGCAAGGTATACAGCTGCTGCTTTTTGAGCAACACGTAGATGCTGGATACCCAAAGTCAGCATTTGTCAGTAGGTCTTCACTCAGAATAGATTCTGACAAAGTTCATGAGGACGTTTGACAATTTCTTATCTCAAATTGTTGTGTGAGAGGGAAATGGGCCTGGTATATCCTGGTGACCTCCATGGATGTTGGTATTTGCAAGAGAGTGTGTGCATCTGTGTTTATCAGTCTGTTCATTGCCTTACATGTATCTGTCAGGCTGTGTACATTCCCAAGCCCTTACTACGTATTGTTGGAATGAAACATTGCTCCCACTCTTCGAGACTCAACTTCGAGGTTCACTGGCTGGCTGTCAGACAGGCATCTCGAGTGTCTCCAGCTGCACTGTGTGTGTGTGTGTGTGTGTGTGTGTGTGTGTGTGTGTGTGTGTGTGTGTGTGTGTGTGTGTGTGTGTGTGTGTGTGTTGCTTGCGTAGCTCCACGTCAGCTATACTGCTACTGCTAGCTAGCAGCCTGTCTTCTTTGGCCGGCTGTTTGTCTGGTTGGCTCCAGAAGTCTCTCCCTCCACATGGAAGTTGTCCATGATAAGGGAAGAGAGAAGCTCTAACCAAGAGGGGTGATGCCTGCGTGGCTTAGAGAAAAACAGTTGTTTCTTTTTATTATATGACATTGCTTATCCTCAATCGAGGATTTCCTGGTTCGTGGCACACAGTCTGCAGTGTTTTAAGCTAGAGAGACAGACAGATGAGATGTTTCTGTGTTGTAATGCAGATAAAGTAAATTATTGTGAGAAAGGGGATTTCTTTATCTTAAGTGGTTTATCAAACAGTCAATCTATCAGTACCACTTTCAGCAATTCATCATTTAGGTGGGGAATTGCATGCAATCCAGGCTCACCTTCAGTATGTCATCAGTGGATAAAGGTCTAGGAGAGTTACGCTGCAGTTAGAAATGCTGCCTGTCTTTTTCCTGGAAAGCATCGAGGCGCACACACCTGCATTTGCCATTTAACAGATTGAGTCATACGCTGCCAACAGGCACATTTAAAACCTTCTTGATTCACTGGTATGTACAGTGGGTTTCAATGAGAGAACTGTAATTTCAGGGTAAGGTTTTTGAAGGGCTGTCAAATGTGCCTTTGTGTCACAGGGCAAGAATTACATTTTAGTGAGAGTGTGGTTAATGCTGAGGACTGATCAACATACAGAGTCACAGTGATCTGTTTTCTCGCTTAAAATGTTTAAATGGGAAATCATGAATTTGTCAGTCAGCTGTCAATAAATGTGCAACATGCAACAGCACAGAAACCCTATAGCTCCTGACCGATGCTTTAAATCTGGTGCCTAGAGGTCCTGTAAGCTCTATAAATGTCATGTCTGCAGAGGAACTGTATCACTCTGATAAGCTGGTCCCATGTCAAGTTATTATTAGCTTTCTCTGTGATAATCAGCAGCCAAAGGTGTAATCAATTATGTCAGAGCGTCTCTGTTATTTTTGGCCTCTCTCCAAAGGCAGCAATGCCTGAGGTTATGAATATATATATTTATATATATATATATGATATATATATATATATATATATATATATATATATATACATGTATATATGTGTGTGTGTGTGTGTGTGTGTGTGCACACATGCGTGCGTGTGTGTAAGTCAACTTACGATTCCCTATAGTTGAAACATTTCATCACAGAAGGGGTGAAGTGAGCACCCTCTCTTAACAGTGATAACAAATTATAAACGAAATACAACTGAAAAGATCAGACTGAATGTTGAGCAAGTGATCACAACATTGAGCCTTGCTTATATATTACCAGTGGACTTATTGTTACTATAGAAACAAGACTGATGTCTTTAACAGCTAAGTGTTATTTTTCCTTGAACTTTTTGCTACTTTGTTCTGCTGATGGGTTTGTAATACTGATGAACTTATTACAATTATAAATTAAAGATACATTACTTTGCATAAGCAACACAGTGATTGACAGAAAGCATGACCAGAGCCAGTAAGGTAGACATCTGCCTCTGAAAAAGTATAAAAACATATATCAGTATTTTAAATATGTGTGTGTCTACATTATGTGTGTGAAAGAAAGGGATTAGGTGTCCCTGGCAGCAGAGCAGGACTCTCCTCCGAGAGCCGAAATGCTCATATATCACTGTTGTGTTATGTGAAAACAGTATAACACAAAACTGCATGGTGGCCAAACAAGTCTCTCTTGGTTCACTTAAACGTTATCATTTGAGAGAAGCAAGGTTTTCACCTGGGGGTGATGTCATTTCACTTTGACCTCTGAAATGTGAGAACAAGGAAGTGCTCTGAACTGGCTTGTTTCAACTGCTGCATGTCAGTTTGAGACACTGCACTTGTACTGAATAAATGTAATCTGGATTGTTATAGGATATAATAGTGTTTTGGAATCATTTTATGTCCAATCTTAGAGGTTACAAGTTAGTCACAAAATGACCAGAGTGACTGGTCTAGCAGATCTGGTTACATCAATCACATATTATTTTCTGTCTTTAGTGCCACATACATCTTTTGCGCACAGTCTGACCGGGTGCCCATCCATCTTTACTGGCCTCGTTTCCTCTTTCATGTCACTGACTACAAAGTGCTTCAGACTCATTCCCAATGCTAATTTGTTCACAGCTGTTATCCTGCTTGTCATCAGAGATGAATGGGATTCAACAGGAGCTGAGGGCAATGGAAAGAACATACACACTGCAAGGTAAGATGCCAAATCCACATGCACACACAAGGAATAATTTACAGGTATTAAGAGGTTTCAGCTTTGGAATTTTTCCCACATGCTTTCTCTTGCCAAAGCCGTTAAATTTAACAAGACTTTTTTTTATGAGACACTGAAAGGGATATATGCATAGGCTATATATTAAGTCACCAACTGGGCTTATTTAGGTTTACCAACAATTTCTTATTAGAAAGTACCAGGTCAGTTCTTGTGCTACTTATTTGTAAGAAGCCACGTGGCAAAACATTTCAAAAATCTTCTAATGGAAAGTGAACTTTTCTCCGAGAAGAACTATCCATGTTTGCTTGTAGGGAAGCAGCAGGCAGGATGATCTGAGCTCCAGCTCAGCTGGCGGTTGAATAACAGCGGAGCCAGATTGTTTCTTTTTATCCAAATATCCACACTTCAACTGCTTCCCAGAAAAACTCATTTATGCCTCTGCCTGACAGAAGCTTTTCAGATCCAAATGGTTGTTTTCTTCAAAAATATTCTCTCAGGTTTTGCCCATTGAAATAGGCTTCCCAGCACTTTATTAAGGTGTTACAATGTCCCTGTGTTGTTCACATTTATTATGGTCACTCACGTCTGGCTAATAAAGCAGCTGTTAGCAGCAAAGTAAAAGTTTCCTTATGCTGAAATTGCAAAGGTCAAACCTGTGACATGTCAATAAGGTACACAAAGCACAACATGGCACACTCGTGCAACTGTTTTGTAACGATTGTCACAATGTTTACCTAGCCTATTTTTTTGCACCTTTAGTTTATATTACATAATATTAAAAAAAAAGACCTAAAGAGCACAATGAACGTCACCGCCTCATTCTGCAGCATCATGTACGAGAAATGGCATAAGGAATGAGAGCAGACACAGATTCCTAGCAGGTCACATAAGAACACTCCATTCCCTGGCAAAGATGTGGACATTTGGAGCTTTTTTTTGTAGAGTTTGGTTTTTGTTTGTTTTCCCCTGGCTCTCTGGACAGCCTTGGGTATGGTTGTGTGTATTGGCTGAGGCCCTTGGTTCAACATTAAGGACATGTTCTCATGTGCTGTTTCTGAAGCGAACACTCAGTGCTGTTGACAGTGCTCTTTGGGGGAGGCTATTTCACAGGTCTGGTGAAATATGTCAAAAGTAGCCTCAAGAATGTTGATTTTCTCTGGGTAATTTTACCATCACTGTGAACGATTTTTCTGTTGCTTAGTAAAACGCCATAATTATCCCTCAGTCTGCAGCTGCCATATTTGTGTCCATCTCAGGGCTATAGATCGAAATAGAGATCTAGACTGATTTCTATTCGACACCTGCAGGAGGTGGTGAGAGTTAAAATTAGAGTGAAACGTCACGCTTTGCACCAAATTAAGCTGAAAGCAACAACAGCTCATAGGTTGAGGTTTTGTTACAAGAAACACTCAAACTATATATATGATTCCTGAAAACAGAGTAAAAGAGAGAAACAAATATAAACTAATTTCTATTAGAGCTGGTCCGAAAACCCCCACAAGTTGACCTCCAAGATCTCTCCACTTCAAGAATTAGCCACAGTTTCATGTGACAAAGGCAACAGTATGGAGGGGGAAAACAGCTGTTTTAATTAAAGGTCCTATGACATGCTGCTTCTTGGATGCTTTTATATAGGCCTTAGTGGTCCCCTAATACTGAATCTGAAGTCTCTTTCCTGAAATTCAGCCTTGGTGCAGAATTACAGCCACTAGAGCCAGTCCCACAATGAGCTTTCCTTAGGAGGTGCCATTTCTGTGTCTGTAGCTTTAAATGCTATTGAGGAGGAGACAGGGGGGGCAAGGTGGAGGGTGGGGGTGTGGCCTTGACCAACTGCCAGGCTTCGCTCATTTGAAAGCCATGATGTCTCATGTGCGGGCCAAATTCTCTGGGCGGGCAAAGCAGAGAAAGGGGAAGTAACCTTCCTCCTTATGACCTCATAAGGAGGAAGATTCCAGATCGGCCCATCTGAGCTTTCATTTTCTCAAAGGCAGAGCAGAATACCCAGGGCTCGGTTTACACCTATCGCCATTTCTAGCCACTGGGGGACTCATATTAATGTTAAAAAACCTCATAAAGTGAAATTTTCATGCCATGGGACCTTTACCAAGGGGGGAAAGCACAGAATGTGTTTTTGATTGAGCAAAGCAAACATTTATCTGGATATTTTTGTGGCTCACCAGTGAGCGTCATAGTGATGAAGTCATAGGTTTGGACAGCTGGGCCTCAGGGTAGAAGAGAGGATGTGGCGAGATTAGAAGAGACTGATTAACAGAAAACAGACTGGACGAAGTGGAATCTCCCTCCATCTCTTAATTTCCTATTCTTATCCCACTCTTCTCTTCATGCCTCAATCCCGGGCCTCAACTCTCCTTCCTCTTCTTGTTTTCCTTCAGGGAAGAAAAAAAGGACAGAGTGCATTGTTTGAGTGTTTTCCTTGGTGCTTACATCGACTGTAATATCAAACAACATTCACATGGAGATCAAGGGACTAAACTTGGAATCTGTTTTGTCTCATTATAAAGTCGTCTTGAACCAGGGGTTTTCTCGTAAGACAACATGCGCTGTGCGGGTGTCTGGTTTTGTTAAGTTTGAGCTGTAATTCTTCCGCTCTTCATCCCACTAAGAGCCTTTGTTTTCACCATGTGCACACACACAGATGTGTGATGATTGGCAGGGTGACAGAGTGTTGTCTTTCTTATCGGCAATGGTGTTACAGTAAATGCTCACGTGATTTCAGGGAAGAGTTGTTTATTGTTTAATTTGTTCACCGATGTAAAGATAGATGAATAGATCGGTCAGAGGGAGTGGCCCTTGATGAAAACATGTTTCCCACAACTCAACCTTTATTCTGATTCAGAGATGAACTCTTAAACTTCACCCTTTTCTTCACCCCAGATGTAACGCACATCTGACTTTAACTGTCAATGAATTATATACTCATTGATCAACAGCAAATTCACCCAGAGCACGATCTTCAGTCTTTTTTAGACTGGTTCCTGGTGGTCTGGAGAGGCAGCCTGATGTGAGGAGTGAGTAATGCTGACTGGGCAGCAGTCTCTGCGTGGTACAGCAGTAGGCTACCAGATGTGTGTGTGTCTGCATCACTGATTGTTCCACTAAACACACACACACACACACACACACACACACACACACACACACACACACACACACACACACACACACACACATTGCTTAACTTGCAGGTTTTACGAGATCTTAAAACTAGGAAATGTATTTGATCCTGCTTTTTTAACCGAGATGAAAGTGCTGACCTCGTCTTGTTGTTACACACAATTGGCTCATGTATTTAATGACAACAAGTAAATTAGATTGGCAGAGTTAACTTTGGGGATTTACATCAACTTCCTGAGACTGGTGTTACAGGCAGAGTACGTTTTCTGTAAATCTTCCTAGGCAAGTAAACACAGCAGCCATGAAGTTTCACATCCACTGGCGGTAACTGATGATGAAAATGTCCTTTTGTTAAGTGATGAAAGTGATTTTTCCCCTCTTGAACTGTTTTATTTGAACATTTTTAGAGGCCCGAAGAGACAAAACGGTCCATTATTTCACACAAAAGAGTACAAAATAGAAAAGTTTGAGAAAAGAACATATGTTTGTGTAGTAGAACGAAGATGTTTCTTATTCCCTAGCCAGGTAATCCTCATATGACCCCAACTTCTAGTGTGCGTCCTGATCCCCATGTTGGAAACATCTGCTGTAAACTATAGAGACTGTTCTTGTTTGAACAATAATGCCTAACATGTAACATTTCTTCACTGACTAACTGACTGACTATGCTTCTGCTGACATTCTTGGACATATTTATTATGCTTTACAGTCTGACTCAGATATAGCTATAGATATAGACAGATGCTGCTGTAATGGAAGTTTCTGGTCCAGCAGGGGTAGAGGTTTCAAAGTTTAGTGAATGTAACAAATAAGACCAAGGAGAACTGAACCAAGTTAGGGTTTTCGTATTTATTAGAATATATTTGCAAATATAGGAAGAATAACAGAGTCACAAAAGCACAAGCAGCTCAGTGAGTACCGATTCTTCAAATGAGTCAAGGAAACACTGAGCTTAAATGCACATAGGGAAAAGGGGAGTGACAATTCAAACATGATCTACCTACAACAATGGTTTACATTTTCATACAGACAGTGTCCAGATAATGTTAACAGGTTATAGGTTAACATGCACATAAAGATAAAGATCTTGTCAGATACCTTTCTAAATCTCCCAAGGTGTCATAAACCCACTTCACCTTATCCCTTGTCCCCCACTTTCACATCTGGGGTCACATTCCCCGGACATCGTAACTGACTAGGGAGGAACGGATCTGGGAAGGAAGATGGTTTATAGTGTCCTTGTAGTTTATCAGTTTAAACAAAGGGCCTATGCTTCGTCTCCCAGACTTTTCAGTTTCAGCAGTTAAAGCAGGATCGAATCAACATGATAAGGGGAGACAAACTGTTCTTTCAATAGTGCTGAGAGAAGGCTATGTGTTAATAAAAACATAAGAAATAGAAGGAACAGTGCTCAAGTGTAATTTTTGCCATTGCACTGCTCTCTTTATTTAGACCCAAGTTTATGTTTCTATACAGTCTGCTCTTTGGGGTTAGGGGTTAAAAATGTTTAGGTCAAGCTCTTAAAAACAGAAGAGGAAGTTGCTCAAGCACAAATATGGAAGTGTCTGAGGGGAGTTTCTAGCACAAATAAGTTTTCTGCAGTGGTGGTGATAAATGTTTGCATTCCTTTCTTTTTCAAGCTTTTCCGCCTTTATTTTTGACAGGACAGCTAGGTGAGAAAGGGGAGGGGGGAAGATATGCAGGAAATCGTCACAGGTCGGATTCAAACCCTGGACCTCTGCGTCGAGGCATAAACCTCCAAGTATATGTGCGCCTGCTCTATCCACTGATTCAACCCGGCCACGCATTCCTTACCTATAGATATGCTGCTATTTATCATCTTATTAAATAGCAGTTCAGTCAGCCATATGGTGACTATGTGAAATTAGTGAAACCTGATGAGACACAAGAATAGACACAGCTGTGCAGAGGAAGTTCAACAAATATCAGTTTTTTTGTTTTTGTTTTTTTATTTCTTTATTTAAAAGGGACAACGCATATTAATCAATATGAGTAAAGAGTCCAACATGTAAATGTGCCAGATTTAGCTATGCAGGCTAATTTTATCTGCAGTCCCTTGCAGGTTGATGGCTTAAAACAACAGATAAGCTACAACAATACAACAAATGCACATAAAACAAGAAAGACATAGGCATAGACAAGTAAAATGACACAATCACTGTTCCTGATCATGACAACTGGCAGGTTGGTGGCATGAGAAAAACATAACACAAGTATCATACACAGTAGACACAGGTAAAAGTGCATAGATACACATTAGAACGCATCAACAACACATAAGCACACACAAAGACACTACTTCAGCGATAAAGACAAACACATTATTCTGGATTATGGTAGCATATTTGATTGAGTCAATAACCAGTGTTTTATGGATTTGGAGAAGAATTTGATAGATGTGATGTTCCTTAGTTATGTGGGTATGGTATTCCATGCATGGGCTGCTCAAAAGGAAAAAGCTGACTGTCCAAAACTACTTTTTCTACATGGTATTTTACAATCCCCTCTTGTAGATGCTCAGGTGGATGAGTTTAGATTTTGTTGAATGAATTTATTGAGCGGAGGGGGAGCCATACCATGAAAATGTTTATATACAAGTAAAATATCTGCAAACTTAATCATGTTTTCCCAGGGTAACAGATCATGTTTAATTTAGATTTTACAATGGTGATATTAATTTAACTTTTTATCCAACGTTTTCAAGGCCTGTTTATAAAGTGTTTCAACTGTTTGTAATGTGGTCTGTCCTGTCTGTGTCCAACTGGTAAGACAATAATTCATATGTGAGAAAATCATAGCATTAATGTATAACTTTGAGGCCTCTGTAGTTAAATTATTCCTAATATGTCTGAAATTTTCCAAGTTAAATTTGATTCTGTTTATGACCTTGTTGACCTGTGTTTTAAATGAAAGATGTGAATCTATTATTATTCCCAGATATTTGAACTCTTGGACCACTTTTTGCTGGATGTTTGTGAGGACATTTGAACTTAGGTCTAAGAGTGTTTATCCATTGTAATCACTGTAGTATTTAACCCTGGATTCTGTTCAAAAAACACAAAAGACTCCATAATTCTTCGCAATTACTGACATGCTACAATGCAAATAGACAAATCACACGGAGAGAGTGAACAATACTGGATCATGACCATTGATTCAGATTCGTACATCTTGCAGCATTACCATTTGCCCAAGTACTTGAATGGACAATGCAACCATCATCCACAAATGCTAATGTTGGTTTCAATACTTTTGTCAAATATATGTATGATAGAATTAAACACAGTGTACATAATTGTAATAGTGGCTTGTTTCTGCAAACTGTTTGTGCCTCTTTGTGAATCGTGTGAATCCATCAGGAAAGTTTATTATTTTCCAAATGTTTATTTCTTCTACTTCCTCGACACCAAATATTTAAGACTTGCAGCTGCTCTAATCAATATTTCTATGTTAACAATGGATCAAATGACTACATTTGATGAGACAGGTGTCGCCCGTAGTGACAAACCCACAAAGACCTATCACCCAACTCTTCAGTTCAGTCCACAATTTTGGTTCCCAGCAGGCAGCTGTTTTTAATGGAAAAGCTCTGATAAACCAACTGTACACTACCTGCTTAGCACCCAACAACTAACAGACAAAGTTAATGACTAGCCGGTGAACATAGTGGAGCATTTAGCAGCTAAAGATCCAAATATTTCCCTCAGGAGTTCGTGGAGGCCAATATCAGAGCTCAAAGCAAAATTTACATTGGACTTATCAGGTAGACTAAAAGTATAGCTAAAATTACTTTATATCTGCTATTTGCTAATTATGCTATTTGCATAAGGTGAAAGTATATCAAAGTGACCACACAAAAAAATCAAGGTTGTGGTTGGTTTAAGTTGGTGGTAAAATATAACAGTTTTACAATATACATTTATTAAGAACACAGAAAAATAGTTTGAAAGCCACTAATACCCATTCACACATTAATATTACCCACCATTACCCCATAGCATTGAAGTCTCCTTTTTACTATCATAATGCCAGGCTGTGCAGAATACATATCTCAGTTCAATTGCACCATCTTCCAGTTTAACGGCAGAAAGTTCCGTCTTTTCAGCTGAGTTAAAGTGTAAGTGGACATGCAATTTGCGTTATTGTTAAAGTACTTCAAAGTGCTCACTTTAGAAACTATAACACACTTCGATGTTTGGGATGCTAAACACAAATGTTCGTTCACTGCCAACATTAGAAATGTGGTGGATTTGAAAGAAGGATGCCCTCTACTCCCTTCCACTTGAAAGTGTTCCAGTCTTTTGAACCCTGCTGCCATCTCTAGAAGTCATCCTCATAATCAATTGTTCCAAGGGCATTTTGAGAAATAGCATAAACAGATTTACTCTTGTTCTTCCTTGTGTCTCTTCTTGTCTGCGTAGGGTCTTGATTCCCAGAAAAGGACAGGTAGGCGGCGATGCTGTTCCTGACTCCATAGCTCAGCATGTTGTCACTGCAGCTGTCTGTGCTGACCAGCTGTCCCCTGTTAAGGGAGGAGATAAAAAAAAAAAAATGACAACAGAGCATTTTAATGTTTCAATTTTCTTCTTCACAAATTATGAAAATGATGTATAACGCTTCATGGATTTCAAGCCATTACTTTTTTTCAAATCCATCAACCACAGAGCTGCTGGAATATCTCTATTCAATAACAACTAGTTAATTCATTAGTTAGCCAATCGAAAGAAAACATCAATTTTGATCATTGCTTAATTGTTTCAGACATTTTTCAAGAGGAAATGCTGGTTCCAGTTTGAAGATTTGCTGCTTTTTTTTCTCTTATTTGATAGTAAATTCAATATCTTCATATTTTAAACTTTGAATAAGTCATGTTGCACTCTGGGAAATTATAACGGACAATTTTCCAACATTTAATACGTAAAATGATTGATTATTTAAGAAAGTAATCAGCAGGTTAATTAATTAAAAAATCAGATCAGATGACACCAAATGAGCTACCATCTGACAGAATCATAATGCACTGTCAGATTAGAGCTGGTAAATATTATCGCTATTGTACCTGTCTATTTTCTTCCAGTCAAAGTTGCGTCGCATGACAACAGGTGGAGCTCCAGGGGTTGCATCTGATGGCGGGGTCATGCCCGACAGACAGGGGGAGGTTAATGCACAACATAGGCCATCTGCAAAGTCTAAAAAAAAGGGAGGACAGGGGAAGTAAAATGCTATTCACAGGCTTACGAACAAACAAATGTTGCCTAATTTGCATTAACCACTTTCACACTTTTCTGCTCAGGCAAACAAACTAAACGTGTGAAGGCGGTGGTTTGGGTATATACTGGCCCAGAATAAGTTTACTATTAAAACAATTAACGCACCAGTAGTCATTATTAAGCATGCATATTGTATCTAATTTCCTGTTTTGCTCTAAAAGTGTTCTGTCAGAACAGGAAATGTAAGTTAACCACTGATAAGAAACGGTTCTATTTTAAGAACATGATAAATTATTTTCAGTGTGTGTGATTGCCTGTTTGTGTCTATGTGTATGACTCTACATGTGGTGTTGTTTGTTTCCTTTTTGTTTGTTTTTAGACCCTTGTGTCTCTGTTTAGTTCTGTATCTATGTGTTTGTGCATCCACCCACCCGAGTAGTGGTTGATCATATCTTCAAGGCACTGGAAAGTGAGGCGAGGGGAGATGTAGTACCAGCTGTTGTCCAGTCTGAAGATACGATAGTGCTTTACGATCATGTGCTTCACTGACAGCGAATACAGACCTGAGGATATGACACACACCGTACATTTAGCAATAAGCGCTCAAACATGACACCAAACTACTCTGTTCTAGAGAAGTGGCACATAATGGTAACAGGCCACTGTAATTTTGCCAAAACCCATGAACATTAACAATTGATCCACTCAGACTAAAAAAGTTGCAACAATGTAAAAGCAGAAGTAACGTGAATGTCAACACTGTACTTTAGTGCCCATCTCTTCCGTCATCACTCATCATGAGTAAAACTCAAACTATGACCACACAGAATTTTTCTGTGGAAAATCCACTAACAAGTAATTCCCTTTATACATGTCCCTGAAGAAATAGTTTTGGGAAATACACAGAGTTAAATAAGGAGATTGATACCACTATTATTTTTGTCTTTTAGAAATAAAGCTACAGCCAGGAGATAGTAAGCTTAGCTTAACATAAAGACTGGAAACAGGACAAATAGGTAGCCTTGTCTTTAAAAAAAATCAGCTTACCAGCACCTCTAATGCCCAGTAATTAATGCATTATTTGTTTGTTTAACCCGTACAAAAAGCTTTTTTTCAAAAATTTCAATTTGTGGTTTTACAAACGGTTGGGTGCCAAATAATTTTTCGGCTGTTTATATTTAAAGCTCGGAAAGTGAATAAACGTATCTCCCAAAATGTCTATTCTTTTAGCATTAGACTATTTTTGAGAATTGTGCCTTTACAAACGGAAAACATGGGGTTCGAGCTAATGGTAATAATAATAATAATACATTTTATTTAAAGCACCTATCATGACACCCAAGGTCACTTCACAAACAAACAGTCATCAAACATCGTTAAAATTATAGTCATCTTATCTCATAAAAATAAAAAATAAATAAATAAAAGTCAGTCAGTCAGTCCATAAGCCATCTTGAAGAGATATGTTTTAAGTCTGTTTTTGACATGCATCAAAGGTTAATTTTAATGTGATAATATCTCAACTGTTTTAAATTATGCCAAAAATATATATTTTAAATCTCTCCATTCCAAGACATAAATTCCTTGAATGTCTAGTATATTAAGAATCCATGTATTCAGGTGGAAACATCAATGAATTCCATTTTCCTGACTTATGATTTGGATCTGACTAGATTTTGTTTTTACTCCCCTGCTCTTGTCCTAACATCATGCTGATTGAATCTTGCCGCATGCTTACTTGCTGACAAGCATTTTAATTTCCAATGCAGAGACTTTCTACATTTTACAGAAAGCCAAAGTTAAATCAAACTACCAGAGCTGATTGCGGACTTACCTCTCTCGTTGGTGCTCTCCCGCACCAGGAAGGAGCCCACTCTGTTCCCAGGTAGACAGAGCAGCTCTTCGGCCTTCTGCCTCTCCACCCCCTCAAACAGCCAACTGACAGAACAAAGTATATGCTATGAACTAAGATCGCATTAAATACTTGTTATATTTTAAATCTTAGTAGTAAAAATCCCACTAATATTGAAGACATAATCTTGAAATCAACACATACAACATATGACTAATAACTTGTGTGTTGTGTTATCAATCTGAAGCAAGTTCAAAAAGACCAACTAGGCCGATACTAGAGGTTAGTGTCAGTATAGTTCTACTTACCCATGGTAGACAGTTGCCACATGGCTGCTGGGTATGTAGTTCTCTTTTTGTGTTTGGACAGAGCGTACTCTCCACCAGTAAGCCTCCCTGGCCACCATAAAGAAGCAAAGAGGAATCAACCACTGACCTTTTTGTGTAAACACTTCTCTAAACTGCAAACCTAAAGCATCAAGTTAAAAATTACTTTATTTCCTCATAGTTATTTGAGATCATCCGTCTACCAAATGTACATCTGGATCGAAAAATGTGTCGTTTTTAATCAAGAATGCAATAACATAATCATACTTGGAGATGAGTCTGAGCTTCTCCCCCATCCTGAAGATGGGCTCGCTGATTTCAGATGACGGGTAGTCGTTGAGCACCACCACCATGTCGTCCTCGGGACCTGCCAAGAACAATATTTACAGCTTTTATAAACTGCCAAATGCTGATACACAGACATCATGATTTGGAAAAGTCCTAAGATGTCTAAGACAAACGTCAGAAATAATTGCCAATTCATTTTGTTTTAGTTAGTTAGTTTTTGTTTTAAATTATTTTCGAGTGTAGCTTAAGATCCTGTCACCTCCGATAACATGTATGTGCAAAAAGTGCGTAGCTGCTGTTACTGACAGAAGTGGCGAAAGCTTTTTCCATACACTATGCAAAATTCTTTTATTGCAAAACAAATTCAAATTCTTACCTTTTAAAGAGCTGTCTGTGGTGACCTTGTCCCCTGCACTCGCACCTCGGATCATATTCCCCATCCTCCAGATGGACCAGATTCCAGCCTGAAGTCAGGGCACAGAGAAACATACACTGTAAATGTAACCAATTTTCCACTCATGAACCAATCTGTACCACTAAACTTCTCTCTGCTGCTGCACCACCAAATTTTAACTTCCTATAAGTTGACCAATTGAACTCTTAACTGACACACTGCAGATTGGGGAAGCTGAGGCTAGATGCTATCGGACTCAATTTTCCATTGCAGCACCTAGCTCTGTGTACTGACAACTAATTGTGATATTGAATTCATATATTGCAAAATCCTGTTCCCAAGTTGCAAAGCCTTCCTATGTGACAAAACTTTTAAGTTGCATCATACAGTGTTCAGTTGGCCTTTATGGCAGAAACAACAGTCCTGTTGATACAGAAACCATGAGCTGTACGTAGCAGAAGCAGTTGATGTGATAAAATGTAGACACCTACCTTTGGGGACTAGCTGGCCTGCTGTGATGGCATCAAGTGTGGTGAGAGAAATGATAGCCCAAACAGAGCATGGTGGCAGCAGCGTAGTCCAGTACTAGAGAAGTACCATGTTCCCAAGAGTTTTCAGCAATGACCTGTCAGAGTGTCGCGACAGCACTGCATCTGACAGCAAACTCACTTCCTGTAATGGAATGAGGAAGAGGGCCAGCATGTGTTGTTGAGACACATACAACAGATTATGAAAGAAGAGAGTAAACAGCAGCCCTTCTAAATGTAGTCATTATTGTAGGCTAATGATTTTAGTAACCTACTAAATTATATGTTAAAATGTTTGGTAATCTTGGTAATGTTTCAGTAGAGATCAACCTAATTCTATGACTGTTTTATTTCTGTCCTATAAGCTGTTATTTCCTGTACATTTCTGTTGTTATGGAATATGGGGTGCCGAATGTAAAAGTTCGGTTACAATTATTTAGCTGATACATTTTCAACATTTAGCACATTTTCCTCACATTTGAGACAGAATATATATATATATATATATATATACATATATATACATACACACACACATACACACATATACATATACAGTGGTGTGAAAAAGTGTTTGCCCCTTCCTCATTTCCTGTTCCTTTGCATGTTTGTCACACTTAAGTGTTTCGAACATCAAACCAATTTAAACAATAGTCAAGGACAACACAAGTAAACACAAAATGCAATTTGTAAATGAAGGTGTTTATTATTAAAGGAGAAAAAAAATCCAAACCATCATGGCCCTGTGTGAAAAAGTGATTGCCCCCTAAACCTAATAACTGGTTGGGCCACCCTTAGCAGCAACAACTGCAACCAAGCGTTTGCGATAACGTGCAATGAGGCTTTTACAGCGTCCCTGGAGGAATGTTGGCCCACTCATCTTTGCAGAATTGTCCTAATTCAGTTACATTAGAGGGTTTTTCGAGCATGAACGGCCTTTTTAAAGGTCATACCACAACATCTCAATAGGATTCAGGTCAGGACTTTGGCTAGGCCACTCCAAAGTCTTCATTTAGTTTTTCTTCAGCCATTCGGTGGTGGACTTGCTGGTGTGTTTAGGATCATTGTCCTGCTGCAGAACCCAAGTTCGTTTCAGCTTGAGTACACGAACAGATGGTCGGACATTCTCCTTCAGGATCTCTTGGTAGACAGCAGAATTCATAGTTCCTTTTATCACGGCAAGTCTTCCAGGTCCTGAAGCAGCAAAACAGCCCCAGACCATCACACTACCACCACCATATTTTACAGTTGGTATAATGTTCTTTTTATGAAATGCAGTGTTCCTTCTACGCCAGATATACTTGGACACACACCTTCCAAAGAGTTCCACTTTTGTCTCATCGGTCCACAGAATGTTGTCCCAAAAGTCTTGGGGATCATCAAGATGTGTTCTGGAGAAATTGAGACAAGCTTTGATGTTCTTTTGCTCAGCAGTAGTTTTCTCCTTGGAACTCTGCCATGCAGGCCATTTTTGCCCAGTCTTTTCCTGATGGTGGAGGCATGAACGCTGACCTTAACTGAGGCAAGCGAGGCCTGCAGTTCTTTGGACGTTGTTGTGGGGTCTTTTGTGACCTCTTGGATGAGTCGTCGCTGCGCTCTTGGGGTAATTTTTGGGCGGCCGGCCACTCCTGGGAAGGTTCACCACTGTTCCATGTCTTCGCCATTTGTGGATAATGGCTCTCACTGTGGTTCGCTGGATTCCCAAAGCTTTGGAAATGGCTTTATAACCCTTTCCAGACTGATAGATCTCAATTACTTTCTTTCTCAATTGTTCCTGAATTTCTTTGGGTCTCAGCATGATGTGTAGCTTTTAAGGATCTTCTGGTGGACCTTACTGTGTCAAGCAGCTCCTATTTAAGTGATGCCTTGATTGTGAACAGGTGTGGCAATAATCAGGCCTGGGTGTGGCTAGAGAAATTGAACTCAGGTGTGGACAACCACAGTTATAGTATGTTTTAACAAGGGGGGCAATCACTTTTTCACACAGGGCCATGATGGTTTGGATTTTTTTTCTCCTTTAATAATAAACACCTTCATTTACAAATTGCATTTTGTGTTTACTTGTGTTGTCCTTGACTTTTGTTTAAATTGGTTTGATGTTCGAAACACTTAAGTGTGACAAACATGCAAAGGAACAGGAACAGGAACACCACTGTATATATATATATCTAAATGTTAAATCTAAATGTTATATCTAAATCTAAATGTTAAATAGATATCTAAATGTTAAATCTAAATGTTATATCTAAATCTAAATGTTAAATTTATATCTAAATGTTAAATCTAAATATATCTAAATCTCAATCTTAAATATATATCTAAATATTATATCTAAATCTTAAATATATATCTAAATGTTAAATGTTATATCTAAATATGTCGCCAAGTGTAAAGCTAAATATTTAGAAAATATTCAAATCCCCAAGGAAACCACGCCCACTGCAGTGGCTTCAAATCGCGCTGCACCCAGTGATGCCCCAGCAAGGGGTATCTCTGCTGTAGCCAGTGGGTATTTGGAAAGATTGTGGAGCAGCTTAACTAATCAAAATAATAATTGAATTATGATTGATTTAAAACAATATATCAGCTAAAACAGCTCAACACATATGTTAAAACATATAGCGAAGTAATCAATGGTAGAAAAAAATAGCTAAAAGTGGCCTACTGACTTAGCTAACAGTTGAAATGATTAGCTAAAAGTAATGGATGACTTTTGAAACATTAACCACACTTCAAGTAAAAGGTCTAGTTAGTAGAATTTCTGATCAAACCAACCTAAATGTTTACAGTTCAATTGCATTAAAATGTAAGAATATTCACTTTAATATGATAAATAGTGTGAACACATTGGGAATTGATAGGGCGGGGTATATGAGTTTATATGACACGGCTGTGGGGGAACCTCAGACCAGAAGGGTTGGAAAGCACTGATCTACAGTATTTTTATATTATTGACCGACCGGTATATTACAGACATGCCTTAATAGTTGTGTTAATCACAATACCGTTGTTTGAATTACATATCTCCGTGTGTGACTAACGTCATCCTTCCCAAGCAATCTAACATTAGCCCAGCATGGATAAAGTCCAGCTATGCATCCAACATATTCATCTGAACACAACTAAAATGTCACAATCCAGCCACTTGTAAGAAGTTTGTAATACTGGTTACATAGCTAGTTATCGTGTTTTATTAACCTTAATTCTGTTTGCCAAGGCTATAGTTTATTGGCTTGCAAAGTAGCTATCCGTTGCTAACACTAACGTTAGCTAGCTAATTTATGTCAAAAAGCAGTAGCTAACTAATGTTACTGCCAAGATATGGTTTCATTGTAAGACAGTGTAAACACATGACAACACTTGACGAGTCTTGCAACACCTCTCTGGTCTCTAGTGAAGTCATATCTTGGCAGTAGTTAGCTAACGTTTCTGCTTTTTGAGATAAATTAGCGTTAGCAACGGATAGCTCCTTCGCAAGCTAATATAGCAACATAATTCAGGTTAATAAAACACGGTAATGTAACCAAAGTATTGAAAACTACTTACATGTGGCTATAGTGTGACAGGCCTACTGCTGTTCAGTCTCGCATTGCGAGACCTAGCTAACTTAGCTAGTTACAGTGCTGCGAGGCCTGTTCAGATGACATGTCGGCTGCAGTGTGTGAGCTTGATTGCTTGTGAAGGATGAGTCAAACTAACGTTAAACACACAAGGAGATATGAGTCAAACAAAACAACGGCATTATAGTACACACAAATATTAAGACACCCCATAATGGAAAGCATAGAAATACATAAAAAAAAATATATATATATATAGCTGAAATTGTTGGTCAGTTAGTCGATTGACAGAAAACTATTTGGATAATAATCGATTAATCATTTGAGTCATTTATCAAGCATTACCAACCATGTTCCAGCTTCTCTATTGTAAAGATAGGATGATTCTCTTTTTATTTATGTAATAGTAAATTGAATATATTTGGATTTTGGGCTGTTGATCGGACAGAACAAAATATCTGAATATGTCACCTTCAAAAAAATTCAACATATGAGTAAATACACTAATATTTGTTGTTCCTAGAATTGGATGAGAAGATTGACGCTGTTGATGATGTTTGTACAATAAATATGAAGCTACATCCAGCAAACGGTTAGCTTAGCTCAGCACAAAAGCTCTCGACAGGGAGCTCTAAAACTGCACCTATAAAACGTACTAATTAACACTATCATTTGTTTATCCCTTACAAAAACAAAGTGTAAAAACTATATTTCTTTGGTTTTATGAGGGGTTATGTGCAAGATTATTTCATGGCTGGGAATAGTTGTCAGGCAACTAGCCGAGACTTCAGGAAGTTACTGGTTCCTGGAAGATAGTGACTTCATACTGGAACCAATGGTGTGTTCCAGTTGAACTGGAAAGTCGGAAAAGCCGAGTTCCCAGTCTGAAATGTGAACTGGAACGCCCCCTGAAGTCATTTTTCCCACTCGGAAAGTCGGGAGAAAATCACCAACCCCGGCCTCACAATCCAACATGGCTGCTCCAAGCATCAACAGTAGTGAAAGCTGTATGAATATACTGTTTATTAGCACTTCTGTCTTATTTGTGTCTCATTAAATCAGTCGCACACACAGTACTATCCATCTTCTATCTGTGGACATGTTGCTACAACTGATATTGCTAACCATGGCTAACCTGGAGTCCCCCTACTCCCGTTTTTCAGACTTGTAACTGAAATGGGGTTAACTCAGGTGTGACATCAGTCCCAGTCCCAACCTTCGACTTCCGAGGAAAATGGAATGAAGCTTTACTAAGTTTAAGTTAGGTGAAGGCATGGGGACGGCATGACCCGACCAAATCTCCCTCTGACTGGCTAGTACTGGTAGCCTTCGTTGGTTGGGTTGGTTAGGTTTAGGCAAGAGGAGTGGGATTAGTTAGGGTTAGGGTTAAGAATGTCATAGTAAGCCAATCAGGCAGAGTAAGGACATGCCTTCGACATCTTGGCAGTAAATTGAAAGGTTGTATGTGTCGTTTTGGGAGTCTGGAAATCAACCTATAATGTTGTTTAGGTAGCTCTGCAAGTGATGGCAGAAATGTGAAAATAATGTCACCATGGTGAATCTCTCATGAATGTATCTATCTGCAGGAGGGAAACTGAAAATTATATGGTCTTATCTTTAGCTGTGATGTTTATCTGGTATCTGAAAGTATCCCAAAATGACACTGCTGAAGTTTCGAATCAGGGAACCCACAAACCAGTCAGTTTCAAATCTATGACATTTTGGGACAGGACACAGTCTGTATGATGCTGTGTCAGGAGGTTATGGTATGTGCATGATGTGTTATGATAGACAAACTGCTGCTGATTCCACAAAAATGTGTTTTATCCAGACGTCTTTTCCCTTTTACTCATGAATGACAAACCTTTCACTCCCTGTCTCACTCTACTTGCCTGTGATTCATGATCACACATTCATTTCTATTTAGCTATTTTTCTTTACAGCAAACACTCCCATTAATTTCTCATCTCAGCTCTACAAATGTGTTGTTTTGTTTATTTGAATTACAGTATTTTTGCACTAAGCTAAAAAAACTTTTATTTTAACCCCTGTATAAGGAGTATATCTGAAGCCTCAGATTACTGGTTACATAAGAAAGTTCCTCTGTGCCACACTTTATTATTCTCAAGACATCTTAGCTTATGTATGTTCCATATTAAAACCTGGATCAGTGTGCTCCAGACATTAGGCCTCTTTTTCCTGCCACCTTTCCTTTCTGCAGTAAAACAAAAAATTGAGACGGAGCAAGAGATCAGCCTCATTGTTAAAGTAAACTTATCTTGGGGATTTTAAAAGTAGATAAATAGAGGTATGAACTGTTTTCATATTGGCCAAAAACAATGAGCTGGCAGTTCCTTTTGTTGGCTTCCTGCTGTGTGGTGTGTGTGTGTGTGTGTGTGTGTGTGTGTGGTTGTGTGTGTGTGTGTGTGTGTGTGTGTGTGTGTGTGTGTGTGTGCGTAAGTGAGAGAGAGGAGTTCTGAGAGATAAACAGGAAGTACTGTACACAGGAATCATACATCTAATCAAGTCTACACTGAATTGCAACTAAACTGCATTTTAGGCTGTACCAGAGTTTTTCTGCTCATTGTAGAAAAAAAGCAGCTGCTGTAGCTTGGTGGGTGGTGGCTGGTGTCTGATGCCAGGGAGGAAGGAAGTCTTCATCGACTTCAGATGAAAATAAATACTCAATTTGTAGCATGTGTGGTGACGGTGTGAAGAGCTAGAATAGAATTTGCAACATTCCAGTGGCCAGTCTGATTCATTTTTAGAAAGTTTCAAAGTAAATTTTACTTGTAGTTGTTGATGGAAATGTTCCAGGCAAATGTATCTATCTTCTTTGCTTTTCTCAACAATTTTGTGCTACAACAAGCTTTTTGTCTTAATTTGGGAACTCTATTAAAGAGTTGGTTCAGCCGCATTACTGAACAAAGAAACAAATGAAAAACAAAACATATTGTCTCACTTAGCTCTAGTGGTTTGGTTAAATTCTTACCGAAACAATGTGTCACGTCTAGTCCCTGTGTCAAGTTTGTTCATGTTTTCTGTTTGGTTTTCCCATTTCCTGTTTTACTTTGAAGTCTGTCTTTCCTCCCTAGTCTTGTCTAGTTTTACTTCCTGTCTTTTGGTTTTCCCTCACTTGTGATTGTCTTGTGTGTTCCACCTGTTGTATCACCTGTCCCTTGTTAGTTCTCGTTACCTGGTGTATTTAGTCCCTGTGCTTTCTGTGTCTGTTGTTGGTGGGTTGTCATTTGTCAGCAGTCTTTGGTGTAGAGGTTTTTTTTTGGCTTTGTTTTTGTGCGCCTGGATTTTTACCCGTTTCTTCTGTGTTTCTGGATTAATCACCTGCCCTGCTTACAAGTTTGTAAGTCTCCGTGTTTTCATTAAATTATTATTATTTCAAACTGCTGCACTCTCCTCGCCTTCCTGCATTTGGGTCCAAGCCTGCACCCTGACAGTATCCACCAATCAAATATGGACCTAGGATGGAGTTTGTGCCTTTTTTTTTTTTTAACCCTCTGGCCTTAGTTGATGAGGGTCTTATAAATTTTTACCGCGATGTTCATGAGGAGGACCCCGCCTTTGCTAGGCACCTCGTGGAGGCTCACTGGCTGTCTACGGAGCAGGAATTTGGCCTTCCTGTCTCCAAACCTGGCAGTCTTCCAGAACTTCAGCAGCCAACCACCCTTCCTGTCTCCAAGCCTGTGAGTCTTTCCGATCCTCAGACGCGCAGCTTTCCAGAGTGCGAGCTGACGCGCAGCTTTCCAGAGTGCGAGCTGACGCGCAGCAGTCCTAAACTTCAGCTGATGAACAGTCCTCCAGAGCCCTCAGTGTTGTGCAGTATCCCAGAGACTTTGCCGGTGCCCGGCACCCCAGAGACTGTGCTGTCCCCTGGCACCCCAGAGACTCGTGTCCCCAGTGTTTTGCCCAGCTGCCCCTTCACCTGGCTCCAGCCCAGCTGCCCCTTCACCTGCTCGGCCTGCCTGGCTTCCAGAGGGGTATCGTCTTCGCCGCAGGCCTGTCTGTCACGAGGGACTCAGCCTTTGCCGTCCTGCTCGGTCTCCAGAGGGGATCCTCCTTTGCTGACCTGTTCCGCCACCAGAGGGGTTTCACCTTCGCCGCCGGCTGCCTGAGAATCCTCGTCGTCCTATTCGGCTGCCTGAGGGTTTCCACGTTCACTGCGGTTCGCAGTCCTGGACCCCGGGCTTTGCTGACTGCAGCCTTTCGGTCCCATAGCCCCACTGTTCTCAGTTCTCGAGTTCCCACTGTCCTCAGTTCCCGAGCCACGTGGTCTCTTGTTCTCTCTCTGCCCTTCCAGGGTTGGCTTTTGTTCGTACCTCCTCTGCCGCCCCCCCCGGGACATTTTGCCCTTTTCTGTGGACAGTCCTTGTTTTGTTAAGGTTCTTTTTGAGGGAGGGGTACTGTCACGTCCAGTCCTTGTCAAGTATGTTTGTTTAGTTGGTTCATGTTTTCTGTTTGGTTTTATTTTGAAGTCTGTCTTGCCTCCCTAGTCTTATAATTTGAGGTAGAGCTTATTCTTACTACTGTTGTGTAGTTTAATTTTAACGTGTGTGTAAAAAGTAACTAAAGCTGTTAAATGTAAAGTAAAAATGTTCTACTGAAAAATAGATGGATAGGGGGTGTGTGTGTGTGTGTGACAATTTTCAAATATACAGTTTAGGCATGAAAGGCTATTACTTCACTCGGGAACATTTCCCTCCGTTTTTTTTCTTTTCAGGTCATGGCTCATACCCCTGGCAGTGCCAGGGCCATGTGTCGTTGAATTAGTCACTAGCAGAAATGATACAGGTGAAACTTGCCCAGTGAAGCCTCCCACACTGACCTCCAGCTCAATGGACTCTTTATTACATGGGGATGAGAAACTCATTCCCAAATTAGTTAAGGTAATTGATCAAGACTCCTTCCTGTCTAAATTGACTCTTAACACTTTGTTTAAAATTGGATTAGGCAGGTGTTTATTTGGCAATTATATGAATAACATCTTATAGGCTACTGCAGTTAAACAGGAAGAAATTAAACCATCAGAGCATTAAGCTGCTGTACACCATTACAGGTAAAACCATGCACCAAACTTTTTTTTTTTTTATAGATCTGTCTGCTTGAGTGACTACAAAATATACTTGTACCAAATGTTTTTATTCATAAAATGCTCATAAAAGCAGTGTAGCAGGTGTTTGCAGATGTTACGCTAGCAGTAAAGCTGATATTTAGCTGTCAGACTTCCTCTCATGTGGATAATTGTGAAAGAGGTGTGCATGATTGATGTCCCAGTGCCCGTTGAGAAACGTGTTGGTCAATGATTTGTAAGCACTTTTTCTGGGCAACACGCTCTTGTAAAGCGATTCTCTCTGCCCATCAGCCACAGTTGCCAGTGACTGCTGTGTAGGCGACTGGATGTGTTTGAACATTTCAAGGAGAAGTGACTTCCATGCCCTCTGTCTAAAATTACTGACTGTAAGGAATTCCCCTCATTGTTTCTAGAAGTCTAAATCGAGATGTGTTCATATGCCTTTAAAGCTCTTTGGCAGGCAGTGGAAGCAAGAGCTGAGTATTGTTATTATGAATTTTTCCACAGTTCCTCTTTTCCTAAAAACAATACACATTCCACATGCTCGGTACGGTAGTTAATCCTTATGCGGTTGTGTTCTCACACTGTAATGAGCAGTATCTAAATACAGAAGCAAAGCCACTGGAGTCCAAACTGGATTGAAAGGAACGGGGCGTGTGTGGCTATATGTGTATGTATCTGGAGATTTTTTAGCCACAGACTTTAGCCCAAATTACTTGCATATAGAGCCCCAAATCCTCCACCAGTTAGCTTGTAATCATTAATGTAATGTGGTCACTGCATGTGGGTCATACAGGCATCTGGAGCATCTTATCCACCAAACCATCTGCACAAGTAATCAGTCCTCCCTGCTTCTCACATCCGTTAATGCATTCCTCCCAGCTTTCACAAATGACAATAATCCTGGGATGAATTTCGAAAGCGTTATTTGCTTATTTAGTGATTTTAAAATAACTATAATAAGATAGCATATTATCCCCAAGCACACTTCAGCAGGATAATTTTGGGTGACTTTAATGGTAACATAATTGGATGAAATTGCATTAAGAAATCTGAGCCTGTATTTGCAAACCTCCATCATTAAAGCAGAGTTTGTGAGGGGGGAGAGCACAGTGCTGCAAAGTTGTCCTCTGTTTAGTCTTTTCTGGCAGGAAAGCAAAAGTTCCTCAGTGAATCATCAACAACTTGTAGTCCTGAAAACCTTTCCAGACCTGAAACATTCATTCCAGTCTGAGACCTGACTTAATGGCTTCTTTTTTTTTTCAGCTATGTAGAGGAAAATATTACTCAAAAGAATTACATCACTGAAATTACTGTGAACCGCGACCATCTTTAAAAGAATCCATTCCTGGGCCATGTGATGGCACTTACTGTAGTTAAGTGAAGGTACTTTAGGGAACTGTGGCTGGACCCTCTTGGCAAAATAACTAACATGTGATGCCACTATTCCTTATCATGCATATACTGGTCTAAAATAAAACACTCATTTTTATTACTATGGTCAGCCTTTTTTCAGCAAAAGCTATTTAATGTATTTGCACTCTGTAATTAACTCACTTTATAGTAGTTTTCATTGTTTGTGGTGGAGTCTGCCATATCTACACTGGATTTAAATTGCTTTTACACAAATAAGGGTTTACAGGAAGCGATGCAGCATGTAATCCGGTCATCAATATTAGCCTGTTCACGCTCCCACAGCAATATCAGAGTTGTATTAATTTACTGCTAATGCAAACCCAACATTTCCTACAGCTGCTGCTTCACATTAAAAGCATTCAGCTGGCAAAATAAGATGTGGCTTTTATTGAGAATCAGTCACAGGAAACGCAATGTATTTGTCAGCATAGTTAGCACTAAAACTAATAACACTGATTTAAACGGCAGGCGTTTGTTTGGCTGCGCTGTAAACAGATACACCAGCTGCTCCTCTGTTGTATTTCTGACCCAACAGTTGCTCAGGGACTATTTGCTGTAGTATTAAACTGCATTTTCTGTTACCACAGTAACTATGGTTGTCAACAAATCAACAAGGACTGATTGCAACTATAATGTATAACAACTTTAAGGACAGACAGCAAACACAACCCTTGGTGTAAATGCAAGCGAAACATGCATTTACATGTGCATTTCCTAAAAGAGGCCTTAAATGGGTCCTCCAGTGATTTAGTAGTGTGCTTTCATAAACAGATTTTAAAGAGTGGTCAAGATCGATACAGTAGAGGCGGAGATAGCCTGACTTTCAGCCTTGAGGGCTCCAGCTCCACACATAGCAGCTCCTACATTTCCCATAATGCAACTGAATAGCATACAGTATTTTGTTAGACCCTCTGTGCCTGATGACTTTGTCAGTTATTTTTTTTCAGGAAAAATCTCCCTATAGAACCACAGGAGACATTATACAACTGTTTAAACTGGCTGAGTCATACGGCATGAGGGGTAAACTGACTTTCATGTGTAAAATCTGTGGAGAGCCCCTTTAATTCTCAAAGTCAGTAAGGTTACCTTAGGTTATTCCAGGACAGATTTGACATCATGCAGTCATTAGTGGAGGAGGTTCAGTCTTACACTAATTGTGCCATTAAACTAACAAGTCTCCCTGCAGTGAAATCCCCAAAGGTGTGCTCTGCATAGAGGGAAAGTGTTCCTAATGTCAGGGGATCATTCAAGCTCTGTTATCAGTGATTTCATGTGGGCCACCTGTGTATTCTGGCAGCCCCGCCCTCCGCCTCCACATGCACGCTTAACATGCACACACATCAAGGATAATGCCAGCCTTCACATCCAGAGCAGGGTAACTATCAGTTACCCTGCCAGCCAGCCCTGCCAAGCCCATAATGAGAGTCTGCATCAGTGGACGCAGTCGCTCTCTTCAGCGTTCCAGATGGGAGTTTACCGCTTATCTCTGCGTCATCACCTATTACCCAGTCATTATATGCCAGCAAGCTATTTTCATGAAGCATGTTTTCACTGTGCACCTGTGAAATATATCCACCCCACCAACAAACATAAACAGCTGTTTTAAGACGTGTAAATCCCAAAGAAGCCCCAGAGCCAGATCTGATAAAGACTTTAATGCTGTTGTCAGCTTTGGTGTAAGCATGTTTTTGCTCACTGAAAACTTGTAATGAGTGACATGTCGCTGTGTGGAATGTAATAATGCACAGTCCTAAGCAGATAATGTCATGTAAATGTCATGTTAGCTGATTTCACGTTTACCTAAATCACAAGTTTTTACATCCAACAATATTTTACTCATTCAGCTCAGTAAAAGTAAAGATTTGACACACACACTGAACTATTTCACTAGCTGGGCCCTGACTAGCTGATGATGTACCTTTTCAGGAAACACTCTAAACTTATTTTTCCACTGGCCACTGTTCGAAATCATTCAGCTCCTGCTGGCATTTCAGGCAGATCATTTGCTTTATTACTCTTCTGAGAAACAATCCACAATGGAACTGTGAAAAAGAATTGCCAACAGTTCTTAAATTTACAGTCCATTTACTGTGTAACCATGGTTGTCTAAGCTTGCTGGCTTAGTTGAATATATAGATCCTGTCATGGATGCAGGATGTATTGGAAAGCTCAACGTCACACACATTGGTGTGTTTGATGTGAGACAGAACAGATTAAAATGCAGACTGTGATCCCGGGCGTACAGCTGGCAGGACTGAAAGGTCCTTTATGAGGGAAATAAATGTCTTTTTTAGAGTTAAAGCATATTTCATTTTTTTTCTTTAGAGTGAGACTATGTAACTTTTGAAAGAATGAATAACCCAATCGTCCTCTTACAAATAAAAAGTTGAATTCATAAGCAATAAAACCCACCCCTGTTCAATTCGACACTCAAGGGTTTTCCTGCTACAGCCTTACTTGGTCTGGTATGACCAGTAGCTTAATGTCAGATAATGTTAGCAAACTTTAGATAGATAGATTAGTACTTTCTGCTATCTTGTAATTGTCTCTTGTGGTCACAGTGGCCGCTGTTTAGCCAAAGCTACATAGGATAGCTTTAACTATTAAGGGCTGGTTTATAGTAGTACGTATAGACTCTACGCAGAGCCTACGCCGTAGCCTACCTAAGTGGCCTACGCCCGTGTGAGGATTTATACTTGTGCGCTGGTGTGTCATGCGTCGTTCTAGCATATCTCTTTAAGAGAATAGCAGAGCCGGTATGTGTGTATGCGTGGCAAGTGTGTGGTAGAGCGAGTGAGAGAGTGACAGGGATTAGCTTCGGAGAGAGTACCGACTCCGGTGGCAGAAAAGTTAACCCTCTCCTTGATTTCATGTTGTTAACGGAGAAGGAGAACCCGGAAATGAGTAGGGGGAAATGTGACGCTACCAAGCCCAGCCAAGCGAACCAATTGTTGGTCCACAGTTGTTGCGGTCTGCATCGCCACGACGTCTAGTTACATTTCTGGGGAGGTGCACTTCAGGCTACTGGGTAGGGAGCGGCGCAGGGTCCATCCATGCATACCTACGTACGTACGTACCTATGCCATAGATTCAACACAGAACCATAGATCAAGCTTAGCCTTTGAGTTGACCTCAAAGACAAATAGTTGGTGTCTGGATAGCTCAGTTATACTTCAGCATACCTACTTTTTCCTTATGCAATAGTAATAACAAAAACTGATCTGACCAAAATGTGAAATATTTTGTATGGAGGCTCATAATGCAACTTTAATGTGCAGGAAGAAACAGCCATATTTTTTAAGTTCAAGCAAGTGGACCAATGGAAGTTCACTGATGTTATTCTCTGCATGACCTTTGACTTTCTCTGCTGACGCTAACACTTTAGAAAACTTTAGATGACCGAAAAACTGGACAGTGTTGTACATTTCATCTAGTCACCTAAACACTAAAGCATGATAGGTTTTTACAATTGATTTAACAAATGATAAAGATAACAGTATTCCTTTTCTGTACTCATGCGAGGGAGCAAATGCTTCACAATGTTCATTCCAGTAATGTAACCATCGCTGAATAAGTGTAATGTGATTCCTGTCATTTACCTCGTTCCTGACATTCCTGCCTGATGTTTTTAACTTTGGAATTCACCTTGTCATCTGTGTCCAAGGTATCGAGCCCGAACTGACCAGCCCTCACTCAACTTCCTTCTTCAGAGTCCAGGATAAGGTGAGTACATGGTTATTTCTGCCGTTGTATTTTAACTTTACCCCCATCCTTTTCACTCAAGTAGTTAATCACAGTAATTCTTCAAAAACTAATTAAATCTTTTTTTTATTTGTTAGAATAAAATAGGACAAACAAATATAAACTTTAATTTTCAGTAGCAGACTTTGTCCATGACTGGAAAAATGTGTATGGATAAAACAGGAAACACTTGAGGCCATACATCAATTGCAGATGTTACTGAAGAGATTTTCACCATGTGCAGGTTGTTTTTCCTCCCAGTGCGTAATTGGCCCTCGTTCACTCTTAATACTAACTTCACAAAGCACGAAAGGTCAAAGGAAAAAGACTGGATCTACCTGGAATGATTGCTGACAGCTTTTCAGTCTTCTATATATTCTATGAAGATGGAGCAAGGCATAGAAGGAAGCCCTGTCATATCGTCCCACTTTCAACTGGTCCCCGCAGGTTTGGAGTTGTGATTGCATAAACCAGGCCGACGTTTAAAGTATGGTTTTCGCTGGAACGGTTCTCCAGGGATGTGCTTAGCTCTAAATCTCATTTATGGCTTCACTTCACTTTGAGAAAATCTATTCAGCCACGATGGCTCCAAGATTCTCCTTAACCTCTTGAATGTCATTGGAGCAGATAAGGCAGCCAGGACTCTCACACTGATTATAATGTGTTTTCCTCTTCTTCTTTTCCTTGTGCCACTAATGTGATTTTTCCAGCCTTTCAAAATGTGTCATTTCCAACCATCGACTTGACCGTATCAGAATGAAGGTAAATACCTGCAGAACTGCCAATGACTGATTCCATGAATGCAGAGGGGATTAGATGCTGATGTAAGATCTGGCATTAAAGCCTGAGAATGCCTCAAAGTCATTTAGCCATGTCAGTTATTTGGATATGCACAACAGGATCCAGAGGCATTGTTATAAACAGCTGCTGAAAAGTCTCAGTGTTGCCTGATCTCTGGGCTGTGTACCCATCTGTATGTCAGATAGCACCTTGTGCTGATTCTTGACTACAAATGGAAGCTTTTTAAAATCACACATCCTGAGGCTTTAGAGATAGTGGGTTAGCCAGGGTAAACACTCTAAGACAATGCATTCCTACAGTGGGATGGGCTCATGCCATCAAGAAAAGGACCTTAACAAATCAGCCATTTATAACCAAAACATGTTTGCGTATATGAAAAAGTCAATGTCTACACTAAGTTGAAAGAATTCAAGCCAGTGTTTGGTTTGAACTACAGCCATAGCCATACTGAGCTGAAATGTATATGCCTCACTGGGCTGCTTATTGTTGACCCATGCACAAATGCTCTAAAAGACAGATTTTGTTAAAAGTCATAATCTTGAGAGCAGTTGGGATCTTGCAGCATTCTAAGTCGCTCGCTTTGTCTACATGTCATCTCTCGCCTGCCAAAAGCTAAACAAATGATAAAAGCAGTACGTGATGCAGGCACACTGTGTTAGAGGCTAACAAGATATTTGTAGGCTGGCACAGTACCAAAATGTGCAATACATTTGCATGAGGCATGTCTGAGCCTGGCCTTAAATCACAGAACAAGGCTGACGTGAGATGAGGAATTTCAACTCATGTTACCTGGACACCAAAACTATATTTACACAGATGTTTAATTTTTGATAAACTCAGTGAAACACTGAAATAATCCTTTAAACTCCATCCTGTTGGCAAACCATGTATCTACTTTGTATAAGTCCTTTGTCACTTGCTGTTAGTGTCTGAATTCTTTACTTTCTTTTTTAGGTATTCCCTGATCACTTTAAAGAAAGAATTAACAAACTTAACAATTTAAAAACATGAAAAATAAATTTGGAACTGAAATGTTTGTGTAGTTTACTGTAGTTATAATGTGTGGACTAATGTGCCTTAAAATGTGAACCAAAAGCTGACGCAATCCAAAGACAAAATTACAACAAAATACGTTCTTCAAATATGGCTTGGACTAAAGATTGCGTCCTTAAACTTCTTATTTCCATTTAGTCAGGCAGGTACTATCCTGATTGATCTGTTATTGTCTAGTTGTGTAGCTGCAGACAGTTAAGGAGGAGATGTTAAAGCTGGTCTTTGAAAGGCAAAGGAAATGTCAGACAAAAATTTTATAAACGTATAAATCTAGCCCCGCCTGGTCAGCCAGTGGAAATCAGCTGCACGGAGAAAATAATGATAGCTATTAAAGGCCTTTGATGTAAATCATTTTAATCATAAGAAAACTATTGTTCACCTTTTAGCCACTGGTGTGTGTCCTTGTGTGTGGAAATGTCTGCATGCATTTGCATAACACACCTCTTCTCATACAAAGCCTATTATACAGGGCCGAAAGCATTGGACCAAAAACTGAAATTAAAGTTGTTTTTGGCAGGATCGTAACTTACTAAATGTCTGCAGAATGTGTTAGATTTTCCACTTAACAACAAACACAGGCATAAATGGAAACTTGATTTTTATACAAACATTTCTTCTCAAGACCTGTTACTTAAGGTGGATAATCATTTTCAAAGTTGTGCAATCTGCCAAAGGATTAATACATCAATTATTTTTTTTTTTTTTTAAGATTATTCTTTGGGCATTTTTAGGCCTTTATTGACAGGACAGCTGAAGACATAAAAGGGGAGAGAGAGGGGGGAATGACATGCAGCAAAGGGCTGCAGCTCGGAGTCAAACCCAGGCCCGCTGCGTCGAGGAGTAAACCTCTATATATGGGCGCCCGCTCTACCAACTGAGCTATCCGGGCGCCCAATACATCAATTATTAATATATATTTTTACCCAACCTTACTCATATAAAACATGCTCACTTTTCAAGACAATCTCAAGGGACTTCATTTTACACTGTGTACACTGTGTGTAGTGTTGAAATTGTTCTCAATCAATCTGTTGGTTGTGTGCTGCTAGAATGTTTTGATGTTTTGTGCCTTGTTTATTGTGTTGTTGTTGTTGTTGTTTTTTTTGTACCTCCAAATGCAAATAAAATTTCCCCTTGAGACACAATAAAGAACTCTGAACTCTGATGTAATAGATCAGATGTTTAAACAGCTGACTGAGAGGCATTATTTTGGGCTTAGCTTTGTTTGAAATGTACTTGTGTACTGTTGGCTTTACCAGGCCAACAGTGTTGACTATTTATATACCAGTTATATACATATATACCTAGCAATAATACAGTATTACATGTTAAACAGTGTTTCTGCATGAGCTGCATGAGCAATCGCTCGCTATTAAACCTCTTCGAGTTCATGTAGGATTCTCATAACTGTGGAGCCCAGCAGATGTTTTCCTCAGTCCATGAGTCTCAGACCACAGCTATATAAAGGCAGTATAATTACTGGACTGGTCTGAGCACAGCCTGCCATGCCCTTTCTCTGACACACACACACACACATACATCCACACAAACAAGCCAGTCATATAGTTTAAGCACGAAGGCCTACATATGGCTCACAAAGTTCAATCAAGTTTAAAGGTGTAATTTGAGATTTTGGGAAACATGCAAATGCGCTTTCTTGCTGAGAGATAGATGAGTGGATTGCAAAGCTCATGTCTGTACTATGAATATATAGCTTAACATACATAATTGACACGGTGGGAAACTGCTAGCCTGTCTCTGTTCGAGGTAAAAAAAAAAAAGGCTCTGCACTTCTAAAGCTCATTTGTTTAATCTGTACAAAAATTGAAGTATAAAAACATACACGGTGTGGTTTTACAGGGACTATTTTTTGCAGGGCTCAGTCACTTCCTGTAGAACCCACCGTGAAACCCAATGTGACATTTTTACATTTTGGTTTAGGCATGGTATGAACAAGATTTATATATAAGATATTTAAATATAAGTGTTAATTGAGGTGCCGTCAGGCAGATGTTGTTACCGTCAACAAGGCCAGGCTAGCTGTTTCCAGTTTATAAATTTACTAAACTAACCCTCTGCTGATGTGAGCTTTATATTTACTGTACAGGCAGAAGAGTGATCTATCTCCTTATCTAATTGTCAGAAAGAAAACAAATAAGCTTATTTCCCAAATTGGCAAACTATTACTTTAAAATGTCTTCATCACTGTTATTGGATATTTTACTGGTTTCTTTTTCCAATTATTCTTGCTAATTTAGGAGATGTTCTAATTATTTCAGTGCCCTGTCCTTAAATTAACTTTCAAACTGCCCTTTAACTGTAAATACAGTCAGTATGTTTTTGTAGCAAGACTGATTGTTCTGATCTTGACAGTTTTAAACTGCAAAAAACACACTACCGAAGTTTACAGTCTATTATGAGTCCACTAGCTGCAGAGAAAAAAGAAAATGTGAACTTTTTTCCCACACTAGTGATGTGCTGAACTTTTTTATGTATCACCTCAGCAGTTTTTGGTCGCCTCAAGGTGTTGTAAATTCATTCTCCCATTCTAAGGAGGATTACCGACTCCACTTGACTTTGAAGCTCGAAGATTTCCAAAACACGGTTTGACTTCAAGGCTTCTCTGTAAGTTGAGGGCATTTTAATGAGGGGATTTTGACTCGAGCCATAGATGGTCGACTCCCGTAATCAGGCCCTCTATCTCACTTTTATACTTTATGCTTTACTGGCTCTTTCATTCTCATGGGACAGATATTACCCAGTGCTCAGGGGGTGCTGTGTTTTACTCTACCTCACATACAGGAATGTGATGCACCCAAAGAGTCTAAGGGTGCACATGCTAATATTGGGTGACACTGATTAGTGCTGTTGACCTCAGGTTCAATGTCGTTTGTGTGTGCAGATTGCCTGTTTCCACCCAGACTTTCAGTCTAAAGCAAATCAAGAAACTTTTAATTCACCATTAATATGAATGAGTGAGTGATGGGAACATGTCCAAGTGTTTCCAGCTCTACATCCAATGCATGCTGGGATATCCTCAAGGCCTGAAGAGGATGAAAGGAATAGTTCGACATTTTGAAAAATACGCTTATTCAATTTCTTGTCGAGAGTTAGATATAAAGATCAATACTACTCTCATGTCTGTACACTAAATATGAAACTACAACCAGCAGTCTGTTAGCTTAGCTTAGCATACAGACTGGAAACAGGAAAACCGCTAACCTGGCACTGATTGATGAAAAAATAAAATTCTTAAAATTAAAAAACCTGCCTGCCAGCACCTCTAAATTTCACAAATTAACACATTAACCAACATGTTAAAATAACAATATGCTGGAACTCTTTCTTGGCTGGGAGCAGTGCCTTCCTTTTAAGCCCCTGACACACCAACCCGACGGCCGACCGTTGGCAGAAAAGGCAGTCGGACTGATCAGTCAGCTCCCAGAGGTCCAAAAAGTGCCTCAGAACACACCGAAGCGACGCCGACTTGAGAGTATGTTCTGTGCGTGCACGAGACGTAATACAACTCCATAACAGCAGGCGGCGCTAATCTGTATTGTCGCCCAAAAAATGAAAAGCGGCAGCTGATTGGACGAGCGCGTCACGTGGGTCTGGCTAGTCCGGATTTTACAAACGGGCATAATGGCGGCTTCATTCGGAATACAATCTCATATTTTACGAAGATAGTTCACCGAAAAGTGTTTCTGAAAACATTTTAAGCGAGAAATAGGCCATGCAGTTGCTGAATCTGTCTTCATTTCAGATCAACAAAGGTCAGTCTAAAAGATTTTCGTCAGATTTTGAGAGGCTTAGTCACACTCATTCTGCTCGTCATTTCCGGGTTAGTACTCCACCAATCAGATTGGTCATTGAGTCCGACTGCCCGCCCTCCGACCCAGCAAGTCAGGTCGGCCAAAATGAAGGCCGACAGCCCCTCCGACGGACGACGGCATAGAACACACCGAACAGACTTGAGTCACCGACCTCGCCAGACTGTCCGACGGCCGATTATCGGGTTGTTGTGTCAGGGCAACATTAGTTAACTTTTAGCTGCAGCTATAGTTCCAATGAGACAACCTGTAGGGGGACAGACGTGGGAAAAATTACATAGTGTTGCTTTAAGCTCTTGTTGCTTGGCAATCTCACAGTGACTACAGTAAAAAGTTTGCATACGGATTAACAAACAAAATATACTGCATTAATAACAGTAGTTAGCTTTAGGGGTGCTTGTAGGTGGATTTTGTTACCCTTTTAACTGAGCCAGGCTAGCTGTTTCCCCCTGTTTCAATTCTTTATGCTGATCTATGCTAATCGACTGCTAGGCTTAGCGTCACATTTTGTGGACAGACTTCAGAGTGGTATCAATTTTCTCATTTATTTACTGTTGGTAATGAAGCGAAAGAACGTATTTCCAAAAAATGTCAAACTATTACTTTAAGACAATAGGCTAAATGAGCTCTTTGTTCCTGCTCTTACTCCCTGTTAAGCCTTTCCCTTAAACAACCTTCACCTTTAAACTTCGACTTAATCATTAAACACTCTGAATTCAAGTCAGCTGATAAACTGAGCCCTATATCCACTTCATGTGAGAACAAAGCAGTAGTCGCCTCAGACCTGGCTTTCATTATGAGATATTTTTGCCAAATACACCACAACAGACACAAAATAACAGACAAGTTGGCATGCAGCGCCACTTTGACTGACGTCACCTAATGATGCATACTGTAGGTCCATGTGAAGCCCCGCAGTTAACACTAACTACCGCTATCGTATCAGACCAGAAAATGGAGGACAGATGCTGACATGAGCGTGAATGATACCACCTGTAGTTTTAAACGTTTCTCTCCTGTCTCTGTATTGTTTCTGTTGACGATGGCAAGGCCTTTGGTGTGTGAGAGAGCCAGTTTGTGACAGACATGTAGAGAGAGGTTAGAGGATTAAAGAGGACAGAGACAGACTGATGAAGTGAGTAATGCACAGCTAAATGTTAGCCACTCATAAAAAACTTATTTTACCAATTGTAGCTTTATTTTTCATGTTTATGGAAAAAAGAGAATCAAGTAGGATTAATGAAAACAGCACGGAATAGGATAACATTTGAAAAAGATGATAAAGTCTTAACTGAACAAGGGGTTTATATAATATTTATACTGTACATTTAGTCCCAGAGGGTTCCTAGTTTGCATACATAGGAAATCATCAAAAATTACAATGAGAACACTTACTTTCAGATTTCAAGAATTAAAAAAAAACAATATCACTGAGGAAACCAGAATCAAAAATAGAGAAACAATACTAAACCTTAAATGGTACAGAATAGGTTACATGGGATACAAATGAATGTAAATAAAAAAACAACAATGAACTGAGATGGATGGAAATGGAGTGAAGTAGAAGAAAGAAAGAGCAATAGAAAGTGACAGAGATGGAAAAGTAAAGATGGAGAGAAATTGAGAGTGAGAGAGAGACAGAGAGAGTGGGTACATTGTGCTGTGGAGTCGGATCAGGTCGTCCCGTTCAGAGCAGAGAGAGAAGTGCTGCTCAGATCAGCTCAGAGGCTGACAGCTCTCTGACAGGGATTAGAGGACTGTAAATAATAGGGGTTCAGATCTGGGGCACCTTGCTCCTTGACAAAGTGCACATTTCTCATCTATCACGCTTCCCCTCTCTTGAGAAGACCAGCATAACTGAAATAAATGGTTTCTAAGCAGTGTAAAGTGGAATTCTTTTGGCAATCATCTGCATCATCTCAAAGAGAAACCTTAACATTTCTAGGAAAATGAAAAGAGAGCAAAAAAGCAGACTTTGACATAGATGACGTCATTAATTTGAACTGAACATCTGTGGGCCAGACACAGACCCAGCCTTAAAATAGGTATTGTAGGCAGGCGGTACGCAACCTGCAGGGTATGTTTATTTGTTTCTTTTAAAAGCAAATATTTGCTTTCAACAATTTGTGTGTAGTTCAGATAATTCAGCTAGATAATTCAGCCACAGCTGAGTGGCCTGTGGTAGAGGAAGCGTGGCCTTAAAGTGTGCACAAATGAGGTGAGATAAGATGAGATTGCTGTTACATGAAACGTCAGACAATATGTATAATCAATATGAAGATTGCAATTCAGTGCAATAACTACAATACAGTTAACAAAGTTGAAGAAGTATTGCCTCAGATTATTCAGTTATATAACACCATTAGTCCACACAAACAAGCCCGCTGTGACAATGTGAGCTAAATGATGGTGTATAAGATGTGCAGATGTGCATCTAGTGTAGGCTACATACACAATATGATTCCCATATGTCGCTCGCTGTAATTGGAGGAAAGAGCGAGTTTGGTATGGAGCATGGACATGAGAAATCATTAAAGCAACCAATAACTCTTTTAATGTACAAATGGGCATGTGAGCAGCACATTGTGTCAAAGGGACCTCTGTCTGGCCCTGAGTGTCTTTGGGTTTCCAGACACGCCCTATAGCCACCGGGGCTGAGGAGGAGGATCGGGTGAAAGCGGAGCGGAGGGAAAGAGAAGAACCCGTCCCCTGTCAAGTGCGGGGCTCGTCCACTTAGACCTTACGTCAGCCCGGACTCTAACAAACTGTCGGTCCCGGTCAGGACGCAGGCGAGCTGCACGGAGATGACAGCGACGGGACGAGGAGGATGTAGCACACCTGCGGAGAGCGGCGTGGCATGCGTTTAAAACGGAACTAATTCTGGTTTCAATGCATTTGCAGTTCCTCACCAGTGATGAGTTGGCTCCTGTTGTGGATTCTAACTGCAGCCGGGATTCAACAGGTGGGATGAATGAATGAATGTTTATTATAGATTATTTAAAGAGTCATTTTTAATGTGCAAACTGCGTAGGCTACTTAGCTCACTTTCAGGATGCACACAGTAGGGATAAAACTTGTGAGATTAACATTTCTCTGCATCTCTATTGCCCATTTAGTGTTTTACAACATGAAAAGTTACCCTTGCTATGGGGACTTGTGTTTGTATAGGCTAATTCACAATAAGGTTTAGTGACTTCTGCCAGTTTTTATTTTATTTTCCCAACTCTTGCTGTAAGGACGTTTACGTCTATTTATATAGTTTATATCCCTTTAAGGAGTTTTGTGGTACTCAATTGCAAGTTTATAGTAACCACGTCGTTTTTCAGGGTAGCCTAACATAAATTAATGTGATGATATCAAAAATAAGTTGGCTGTAGATCTGTAACTGTGGCCCTTAAAAGATTAGTCAGTATGGCATGTTTTCTTGACTTGTGAAAGAGTAAGCTTGATTGAATGGACTGACTAACCTGAACCCCATTTTAGCGAAGAGAAGTCGTTTTGTCATCAACCACCCCGGTTAAATTTGCAGAGTGAGATGCTGGCAGTTGCTACTCTGCAGCTTTACTTCCCATCGTTTGTTATATGCTAGTGCCACCTCGTGGTTGTATAGGACACAGCTTTTTTTCTGTATCATCTATTCTCCCATTATCTATAAGTCTTTGGATCACCTTTTGGGAATTGAATGCTTGGGTAAAAGAAGAAATCAGTGATTTATTCCCAAATATCATGCAGTCTTTTCAGTTTTGCCAGTTTTAAATCCATTTAGTAAAAGGAAAAGTAATCAATGTAACACTTGTCAAAATTATAGGTCATAATAATGCATTATTTCATATGGGATGTTATTAGGCTACTATCATTTGAGCTGATAATGTAATGTAATATAGTAATGCAATTTTTCATAGCATCTTTCAAAGTATGAACATGTTTAAACTGTTCAAAGCCATGCTTCCTCCTTTAAGTGTCACAAGCTTTTGGAGAGAAATTTAAGAAAGCAATACCCCAGTGACAGTTTGTCTATTTCCCCACTTTCGTTTTATAAAATGTTGTCACACTTTCCTGCAAAGGGTTTGTCCATGCCTGTGCACAGATCAGAAGTCATCTGATCTGACAGGAGGGAAAAGATCAAACCATCAGGGAAAGGAAGGTCATTAGTCATCATGGTCACTTTTCAAAACAGAGAAAAGAAAACAGCATTATAATTAACTGGCCATCAACAAAACATGGCAGCTGGAAAACATTCAAAGAGGTTCTGAGATTTTGAGATCACCCAACTATTTGAGCGTCTTTCTCTGCTTTTAGTTTTGCTCTAGTTTTCTTAAATATGGTTCTCTAACTCATTTAGTGCTCTGTCCTTTCCTGACAGCGCTTAAATCCCTTTTAAATAAAATCATGGTGAATTTAGTCAGCAAAGATGAACGATTTCAGGCTGATGATTGCATTACGCTTTACCGAATGTTTTCATAATTAACTTATGAAACGCCCACCTCTCTCTGCTCTCCTGTATTTGTTAAGAGTGATGGACAGCTTTTGTCCTCTTTGTTTTGGTTTCCCCATCTCTACAAATTAGCCTGAGAGCTAAATTGTACTCATCTGAGGAATGGCACTAATGTCTTAGTGGCACGGCCGTGATTAAAACTCATTTATCTGCATTAGCTTTTAACACTGAGCACAGCAGTTATTAATATGCCCATAATTCCATTGAAGTGCTGAGAACAAGCTTAGGGATATGACATAATGCACGGCTTGCATAAGATGATTAAGCATGTTTCCTCACAATTAATGGCGAATTAAGTGTGCATGCACACATATGTGAGTAAATGCATTTGTTTTTTTCATGGCTCAGAAGCTCCTTACTTGAGTGCAGTGCTCTGAGCATATGGATGATATTTGTGAGTATACAGACAATATTGGCCCTCCCGTGCATTGGTTGCCTGACTGTCTAGACCAGTCAACAGTGTGGCAATTATGATGTACGTGTCTGCTACGATTTTAATGTGTCTTAATCATTAACACTTTGGTTGCATTATACTCTGCATTTTTGCCAAAAAAGTTCCATATTAGTTTTAGGGATGTATAGTTTTGTCAACTTGTCTATGCCTAAGAAGACAACCTCAGTTTCTCCCTCACTGAACGATGACCCAGAGAGCATCTTCTGGCATTTTTCCCAAGCACACTGTGTTCTCAAAACAAGCAGAAATTCATTTAAATAGTGATATCTGTCATCAGAAAAACACACTCTAAACCAATGAAGAAAAGCTTCCTCTGTTGACATTCGTGCATCCACTGTCTAAAACTAACCTCCAAGTGCTATGCTGTTAATGTGGCTCCTGTGGCCTGTTTTAGTGAGAACATCTGCTTTTAAGAACCACAGAGCTGTTAACTGTGTGATCTTGGCTTGTAAGAGTCAAAACACACTGACGTTCATGTTTCATTGGCAGGATTTTGTTACTGTTGCAGATTTTAAATATGATAATGGAACGCTTCCAGAGTGTTAAGTACATACAAGACGAGACTATGCCATTGCTTTAAGACCACTGGGTGTGTAATTCATTTGTATGGGCTTAATTGATTTATTGCACAGAGCAGACGTTAGCAGGCTGCCATGTGTTCCACCCGTGTACGCAGTGAAACAAAGGTGTTTGACACTATTAGGATCAGCGACTTTCTGAGACAGGGTTATCAAAGAGGGCAGGATATAAAAGAATTCAGGAGAGCCTCGCCACATGGGGTCAAATACATTTCATGTGATAAAAGATGACTGTTTGGTTTTTCACAAACACAGAGAAAGACTAGCTACTGAAGCCTGTGTGACCAAAGATAATGCTGTATTTTTAATGTAGTGAAGGTTCAGTGAAATGGCTACAAATATGAACTGCACATCATGGTTTTTTTTTAAGTTGTCTTTTAGGCCTAATTTGTTCACTTTCCTCTCTCCAGGTCTACTCCCAGAATTCCACTGCCATGCCGCCTGCCATAGCCTTCACATCCCCAGCTGTGGACCTGTACAACCGCACGCAGTACTGCAAGTGGCCCTGCGAGTGCCCCAATGTCACCCCTACCTGTCCGCTGGGCGTGAGCCTCCTCATGGATGGCTGTGAATGCTGCAAGACCTGCGCCCGGCAGGTGGGCGAGGTGTGCAACGAGGCAGACACATGCGACTACCACAAAGGACTGTACTGCGACTACAGCTCGGACAAGCCTAGGTACGAAAAAGGAGTGTGTGCATGTAAGTGTCACTCACCAAAACCGACAAAACAAAGATTTTACACAGTTTATTTTCTGATGTGTTTTTGGATCACTGCCCACACCGCAGCACAGACTGCAAGTGATCAGATTATGTTTCAGTAGAGCAGGTGTTTGCTGCCATATCAACACTGGTTGTCCTAGCAACACAACACAGGTGTCACTTGACTAGAATACTGATGCAGTTTAATGTTGCCTGCTTGGTACCACAGGCAGCCACATGCAAGCAATTCTTTCGCCTCCTCTGATTTTTCTTTGTTATTTCGGTAGTTTGTAGTTGCATTATCATTGTAATATCCTGCTGAATTAAGTAACTTCACTCAATGACAACAGTTGCATGTCCACAAATTTGATGTGGATCATATTACAAACCACATATGGAAATGACTTCAAAAGCCTGACTTCCATATGTTTTGGGCGTGTTAACACATGGGAAATGAAATCTAACTCCGAAACATGCAAAAAAAAAAAGCTTTTTGTATAACATAATGTTTTTATTATAATTATTTTCTTTATTTAGGATCACTTGCCCCAGACTAAGCCCTAACCGTAGCCCAAAATTATGCCTAAATCTAATTTAGACTTTCCATTTGTTTCACTTTTCACACTAAAATAGTGAATGTCGGGATGTGCATAATAAAATAAAGTCACTTGCTTAATGTATTGTATGTATTTTATCATTTTATCATTCACAGCATAATTCACAGCATTGCTATTGTGTGATATCAGCCTGCAACAGAAAGTGTCAAACCAGAAAGTAATTGTGTGAATGCAGATTCAGCAGAATTCACAGTATTGTAATCTTTCGGTCGCCTACTTCTGCATACTTTCAGCTACAAAAAACATTCAAATATCAAAATGTTCAGCTCTTTAAGGACATTTGTGCTTGTATTCAACTTTTCTCCACTGTAGTTTTTTAAAATATTAAGCTTTTTTTCTTGAAAAGTCATTGAAAGTCAATGGAGCAATCTTTAAATCCTCTTCAGGCCTCTTCCACTTCTAAATGCTACTGCTCCCACATACTTTCACCTACAGATGTAATTCTAACTTTAAACTATTCACAAAACCGTCAGCTATTAGTAAACACTTTTACAGTTTTTGTGTTATCACTGTTTAAGTTTTTTGCTCCCTTAGGCTTTTTTTTGCGTTTTTGAGGGCTGTACAGTGTGGGTGAATCAAGCATTCCTTCATTGACAGCCCTTCTTAAAAATCCTGCCAGTTGAGTGCCACTTTTTCAAATCGCTAATATGCCCACATTGTTTGACTTTTTCCAGACATATTACATATCAATATGTCTGCAAATGCTTTCTGGTGCTCATGGTGAGGTCATTATATTGTTACCACATATTGTTTAGGCTTTTTAATGTTTTTTTCAACAAACTATACTATGACTTTGATATCACTTTTTCGACATACTATGCTATGACTTTTTGATATACTATACTATTACTTTTTTATCACTTTTTTTTATCATGCTATACTATGACTTTTTTATCACTTTTTTTCGACTACCATACTATGACTTTGTAATACCTTTTTTCGACATACAATACTATGACTTCTTTCGACATTCATACTATGACTTTTTTATAATTTATTTCGACATGCTATACTATGACTTTTTTTTAAATACTTTACTATGACATTTTTGTATCACTTTTGTTAGAATAAATACATTATCAAAGGATAGACGGAACCACTGAAGAGATATTAAAGTTCATTTTACTCGAGAACCCAACGAGGAGGCCTTCTCCGCACTATGGAATAGTACAGACAATGACCTAACGAAAAGCTCTCTACAGCAGCTTTTGTAATACAACGTAGAATGTGATAATCATGATACAAAAGTTGGTGTCGTCAGTTGTTTATCTCGTCGACGACGTCTCCCCTGTCTGGTCTGACAGGGCATGTATGCCCTCTGGAACACACTGTTCTCAGACAAGGACACGCAATGGCTCCAGTTCTCTTATTTAGAGTATTCAGTATAATATTTTTCTATGCAAACAGTTTAATAATAACAAGAGAGAAAGTATGTAAATCAAAATTTCTCTAACAACTTTTTCTGACATGCTATACCATGACCTTTTAATCACTTTTTTTACATACCATACTATGACTTTTTTCGACATACTATGCTATGAGTTTTGCCTAAGACTATGAATTTTTTTGATATACTATTCCACGACTTTTTTATCACTTTTTTCGACATACCATACTAGGACTTTTTTATTGTCTTTTTTCGAGAAACTATGCTATGACTGTTTTCAACATAATTGTTTTTAGTGGCACAGTGGCTCAGTTGTTGGCACTGCTACTAGCACCAGCAAGTAGGCAATGCAGGCTCTGACCCAGGTTTAATTCCCACCTTTTCATGACTTTTTTTGACATACTATACTATGACTTTTTTCGTCGTACTATACTATGATTTCTTCATCACTTATTTTCAACATACTATACTTTAGTTTTTTTTCAACATGCAATACTGACTTTTTTTAGACATACCATTCTATGACTTTTTTCAACATACTGTACTATGACTTTTTTCAACATACTATACTATGACTTTTTCAACATACTATACTATGACTTTTTTCACTTTTTTTTACTTTTTTCTACATACTAGACAAGGTTGGTGGATCAATACCAGGCTCCTCTGGACACACGTTAAAGTGTCCCTAACTTTGTCTGTTTCGACATACTATACTACGGCTTTTTATCACTTTTTTCGACTTACTTAAAACATGTTTTTTTTCGATATGACTTTTCTTCATCACTTTTGTCGACATACTATACTATGACTTTTATATGACTTTTTTCGACATATGATACTATGACTTTTGTTGACATGCAATAATATGTCTTTTTATAATTTTTTTGACATTCCTATACTATGACTTTTCGACATGCTATACTATGACTTTTTATCACTTTTTTCGACGTACAATTTTACGGCTTTTTTATCACTTTTTTCGACTTACTATAACATGGCTTTTTTTTCGATATGCTATACTATGACTTTTTTTTAATCATTTTTGTCGACATACTATACTATGACTTTTTCAACATACTATACTATGACTTTTTATCACTTTTTTTGACACACTATACTATGGCTTTTTTTATCAACTTTGCAAACAACGATTGTTACTATGGCTGGGAGGTAGAATGGTTGTCTTGTAAGCACAAGGTTGGAGAATTAATACCAGGCTCCTCTGGATGTGTCTCTATCCTGTCTGTGTTTTGACATACTATACTATGGCTTTTTATCACTTTTTTCGACTTACTATAACATTGCCTTTTTATCACTTTTTTCGACATACTATACTATGACTTTTATATGACTTTTTTCGACATATGATACTATGATTTTTGTTGACATGCTATAATATTAATTTTTATAATTTCTTTGACATTCCTATACTATGACTTTTTTGACATGCTATAATATGACTTTATAATTTTTTTGACATTCCTATACTATGACTTTTCGACATGCTATACTATGACTTTTTATCACTTTTTTTCGACATACTATGCTATGGCTTTTTTATTACTTTATTTTGACATGCTATACTATGGCCATTTTATCACTTTTTTCAACATACTATATTATTATTCTTTTCGATATACTACACTATGGCTTTTTTATCACTTTTTTTGACATACTATAATATGACTTTTTCAACATACTATACTATGGCTTTTTATCACTTTTTTCAACATACTATTTTATTATTGTTTTCGACATACTATACTATGACTTTTTATCACTTTTTTTTTTACTTTTTTCTACATGCTAGACAAGGTTGGTGGATCAATACCATGCTCCTCTGGACACACGTTAAAGTGACCCTAACTTTGTCTGTTTCAACATACTATACTATGACTTTTTTTTCGATATGCTATACTATGACTTTTCTTCATCACTTTTGTCGACATACTATACTATGACTTTTATATGACTTTTTTCGACATATGATACTATGACTTTTGTTTACATGCAGTAATATGTCTTTTTATAATTTTTTTGACATTCCTATACTATGACTTTTTCGACATGCTATACTATGACTTTTTATCACTTTTTTTGACATACAATTTTACGGCTTTTTTATCACTTTTTTTCGACTTACTATAACATGGCTTTTTTTCGATATGCTATACTATGACTTTTTTTTATCATTTTTGTCGACATACTATACTATGACTTTTTCAACATACTATACTATGACTTTTTATCACTTTTTTCGACTTACTATAACATGGCTTTTTTCAATATGCTATACTATGACTTTTTTTTATCACTTTTGTCGACATATCATACTTCGACTTTTGTTGACATGCTATATTATGACTTTTTATCATTTTTTTTACATTCCTATACTATGACTTTTCGACATGCTATACTATGACTTTTTATCACTTTTTTCAACATACTATAATATGGCTTTTTTATCACTTTTTTTCAACATAGTATATTATGGCTTTTTTTATCACTTTTTTCGACATACTATACTATGGCTTTTTATCACTTTTTCAGTGTGCCGATGTGCTGCAATAGCAGCAATCGGCACAATGACTATTATCCCCCATACTTATTATTCCGCCACATTTTTGTCCTGCTACTAGTCACGGAGCGTTGCCAACACATCAAAACGTGTGTAATAGTCAAGAATGGTGTGCTATGACTTTTCTAAAAGATTTGCCGTGCGGTTTTCACGAAATCGGCAAAAAAACACAGCAAAATTTCCCTTTAATGGGAAATCTTCGGGAAATCGCTTAACACAGCTCAAAACAACTTCTCTTTGTGGATATACTGTATCGCCTTACTTTAATGTAGAAAAATAATTACAAGTTTAAACTGAAAACAAGACTTTGGCATTTATTGGGCTGAATGGGCATTCTGATATCAAGCACGATTTCTACCAAATCACAGTTTATGTATCATCATATTGGGCCGAGCGAAGCCGAATCCTGGTTTCAGTGCTAGGATTCGGCCCAATATTCGGCCAAATCCGAATATTTCTTTGTTCCAACTGCGCAAATCACTTTAGCAACACGTACTGCCACAGGAGAAGAAGAAAAGGAGAGGACGAGAAGAGGAGAGGAACAAAAAATGGAGGAGAGGAGATGAAGAAAGGAGAAGAGGTGTTATTTGTCAGCTAACATGATGGACTAACTGACCAACTGACTGACTCCTAACTGACTTCAGGCCTCAACACCAACAGCTTTTTAGCATTCACAAGCATTTTCTGCAGGAAATACATTCTCTAGTTCACCTACAATGTCATAGATTTTTACATCCTAAGAATAGTTTCATTCATAACTACTTAATTATGATTCCATGTTCTGATTCTGATTTCCATGTGTGCAGTTTGCCTTGCATGTCTCTATAATATGTGACTGACTGCTTGTTGTTCCCCTCTGCCAGATATGGTTGGAACAGGCTGCGAGCATGATGGCGTGATCTACCGTAACGGGCAGAGCTTCAAGCCCAGCTGTAAATATGAGTGTGTGTGTGTGAATGGTGCCATCGGCTGCGTGGCGCTGTGCACAGAGTCCCAGCCTCCGCGGGTTTGGTGCCAAACCCCACGCCGGGTTAAAGTCCGGGGACAATGCTGTGAGCAATGGATCTGTGATGAACCCAAAAGAGGGCGCAAGACGGCGCCACGACATGCAGTAGAGGGTAGGGCGCCTTAGATATATATACACTAGAGGGGCTCATGTTTTCTGTTGCTTGGTGAAGTTGGGCTTTATCTTGCAAACTTTTTCTTTTTTACAAGTCCCAATAGCACTGCCAAATCCCCTAATTTCCTTCCAGCCTGCTGAAATGAAAAGTCTGAAAACGAATGCTTCAAGTATTGTAAGAGAACACAAAAACTAGGTACGAGGGAATAAACTAGGGAAATGATTGTCATTGCTTTATAAGCATGGTTATGTAAATTTCTTAGGGTTAGCTTTTTAGAGAACTCTGATCTGGAAGATATCATTGTAGATTCAGTTCACTGAATAACTTCATATGTACAGTTGAATGTATTGTACATGGATGTAAGAGGCCATGGAATGCAAAGTAGAATTTATATTGTTTTTTAAATAGCAGATGGATAAGATTGGATTTGATAAGTAGCAGCAGCTGTGTTTGGAATTGGCAATAAACACATATGTGAGTCCAAGAGGATCATGAGGTTTGGGTGTGTGTGCAGGAACAGACCAATCCTTTCCTGTGGAAGCCCTCACACTGTTTTTGGGTCATGTCCAGTTTCCAGTCCTGTATTGCAGCAGTGCTGTGGAGGGATCAATGTGAACTAAGATCTCTTTGTGTTGCATAAGGATACAAACCAGATCCAGATTACAAGACAAACCCAATTTAAAGATGTAGATTAAAAACAGAGACAGCAGAAGGGGAGGCAGTGTTCCTATGCTTCTCTTGGTAATAGCTTCTCTTTCAGGGCTTTTGACTTTTCTCTCACGTTATTATTATTAGTTGTATCAGTCTGTATCACAAATAAACTCTGATATTTGTAGCAGTTTGTCGACATGATCTATTTACCTCACTTCTCTGATCCAGCTTCCCCAGCTGAGACCAGGAGCTGGCACAAGAACTGCATTACCCAGACTACCTCGTGGAGCCCCTGCTCAAAGACCTGTGGCCGCGGCCTGTCCCTGAGGATCTCTAACGCCAACGAGCAGTGTGAGCTGGTCAGAGAATCTCGCCTTTGCAACCTGCGGCCCTGTGAGGTCGACATCACCAAACACATCAAGGTAGTGATTCTGTTTAATATCTTAAGTGGTCAAACAAATTGAATGATGAAAACTGCTTGTTAAAAGGTTCCCAGACTTTACACCTTTCTACTCCCTTCTTTCTTCAGCCAGGAAAGAAATGTCTGAACATATACAGGGAAGAACTACCCTCAAACCTCACCATCTCTGGCTGCACCAGCAGGAAGCAGTACAGGCCCAAATACTGCGGTGTCTGCACAGATGAGCGCTGCTGCATCCCCTACAAGTCCAAAACCATCGACGTAGAGTTCGAGTGTCCTAACGGGACGGGATTCACGTGGAAGATGCTGTGGGTCCAGGCATGCTTCTGTAACCTCAGCTGCAAAAACCCCAACGACATCTTTGCCGAGTTGGAGAGTTACTATGGTCACCCAGAAGTCATGAACTAACAGGTGGCAATCATGCTCTCTGCCTGTGGGAGGATCCTGACTTTCTTCTGGCTTCTTTTTCTCTTATGCAATGGTTTGTATTTGTGATGCGTGTTAATTATGTACAAGGGATTTTCTTACGGTCTTTTTGTTTCCTATTGGAAAAATCTGTAAATATGAAATATATGTGTCTCCAGATTGGATTCATAAAGCATGATGTGCTTTTGAAGAATATTTGAAGAACTGCTTTGCAAATGAAAAAGCCAGTCAGTGTGAAAGTTGAAGGCTTAATTTATTTATGTAGCTTTTTGCATATGTAATAACATGTGTTCTTGAGATGCTTTCAAATGCAGTCAACATTGTCTTTATGTTTTATGTTACTTTATAATAAATGTTAAAAAAAAAAAGGCAGAAATGGACTGAGAGGTCAAAGAAAAAGCCTTATTTTAGGACTACATGTCCTAATATGAAATAATGACAGGATCAGGAAAGATCAGTTACAAGATTCTTTTATTGTAATTTTTTTTAATAAATACAAACTGTTAATTCTTGGTCTACAGCATTAGACAGTTGTGCATCTTTACAAAGCTGTGTATGTCTTCTACAAAGCAAAATGTTGCTGTAGTGCAAGTAAAATACAGGAGTAGAAGGTGTCAGGTAAGTTCTATGGCTATCCTCCTGTTAACATGTGGACCCATCACTTCACTCACCCAAAAATCCACAATCACAGGAGCATCACATCTAAAAAAGAAAAACACACACACAAAAAAAAAAAATATATATTCCATGGCACATCTTTGTTCCATTGTGCTTGATTGCATAGAAATCATCATGAAAAAATGAAACCGTTCGAAACCATGATCCATTAATAAAGCATACAATGTAAAAACTTCTGAATTTTCTGTTTGTGTGTTTTGATTAATGACAAAGCATACAGCCTCGTTGCAATGTACTAAAAATGACCGTTTAATTCCTGAAAGATGGAAGTTCAGAGAATAGATGTGTAATTGTTAAAATAAGAGGTTTTGAAAAAAAAATAAAAAACTCAAGGATAATGATATTGGCATGTTGAAACAATATTATTCGCTGTATGTACATGATATACTGGAATTCTTTCCCTCAACGTTGGCGAACTGCCATTTTTATTTATCCAAGGGCCTCTTCTTTCTCTCGCTCTCTCTCTCTCTCTCTCTCTCTCTCACACCACATCTACAAATCTGCTCCTATGCACAAACGACAACACTTCAGACATGGAAGATAAAGAATAAATGATCACACAATTACAGTTAGAACAGAAAAAAAAAAGAAAAAAAAAAGTCATTTACAGTCAGGTATATTTAAGAAAGCTGTGTCAATATGGTAAAAATGGATAAAACACAGAAATGGAAATACTTTAATCTATATATAGCTGGTGTCCTTGTAGCCACAGCTTTCTCCGACATTCACGGCTTTGGTGTTCCCAAATGCTGCGTTGCCCCCAACTAAACATTCACCTGACCAAGGAGCTCAGGAGCATTTTCTGTTCGCATATGTTTGAGTCCTTCAGAATGACTAAACAGACACAGTTGACCCTGACCTCCCACTCAAGACATCATATTTTCAAATTGGGGCAATCTCAGCTGCATCAAATATTCTGCATGCGAGTGTCCATTGTGCATTTGTACAATTCCAGGTATGCCATCTTAATGTCCCTCTCACCCACATTAGTGTGTATGTGCGTAGTAATGAGTGTGTCAGTTAGAGGCAGCGCAGCACAATCCGAAGGGATCTTGAGAGGTTTGGGTGCCTGAAGAGTGAAGGTTCACTTAACAGGACACTTCGGTGGACTTGGGCACGGTTTGGTCTACGTTGCTGTTGGCCGTGCCCTCCGTGTGGGAGCGTCCGCGCTGGTTCTCGGCAGTGTGGCTGCGGCTGCCCTCGTTTGTGTGCGAGCGGGAGCGGTTTCCCTCGCTGGTGTGGGAGCGGGAGCGGTTGCCCTCAAAGGAGGTGACGCTGGAGCCGGAAGCGGTCCGGGAGCGGACCAGGCGGGTCATGCCGGCAGAGGGCACTGAGGGGAGGGGAGGAGAGGAGAGGAGGATTTAGTAAAGGCACGGTTTTGACTGAAGATTATACTAGTGCTACTGTGAATGAGTTTCCAATTGTATAATATATAATGCCATAACTGTGACACAAGCCATTTTGACCTGAATAGTGGGTATTATTTCTTTCATCATTTTAGTACATTTTTACTTATAATAATGTCAGTTTTGCAAGATTATTTCTTCAGTGGTACCACTTTTAAATTTGACTAGTTCTTCAACTGCCATTGTCTGCACACTTTGTAGTACAATAAACATCTGGAGTTGACCTTTGGCTTTGGAGTTCTTGTTACACTGCGAGTACATGGGTCATTTATTAACCAACACCAACACAGGGGTGAAGAGGAGAATGCAGCTGAACTCTACAAACACTCATGGCACCAAAAACAAATTACAATGTTTAAAGTGCTCATATTATGCTCATTTTCAGGTTTATATTTGTATTTAGAGGTTATATCAGAATGGGTTTAATTTATAAAAGTTTACAAAGCTTTAAAATCTAACCACAACATTCCTGGGAAGTGCATGTCACCAAGGTAAAAAATACTGCATGTCTTGAATACTTACTGTATCCCATGCCCTGAATGAAGTACTTGAAAGCTTCTGTCAGTTTGGCAGGCTGTAGAGAGAAAAAAAAGTAGGGAGATAATTAGTCCTCTTGTCATTATCACACTTGTTTACATAACATTGACAGACTCAATCTCTCATCCAGCAGCTTATGGCTCAGTGTCTAAGATATGACAGCTGTTATGAGCAGGTGCTATGCAGGGTAGAGGATTACAACCTGACAACTGTGGTTCATGTCTGCCACTTGCTAATGCTCTTAAGTGCAACCTTCGTATGCCATCCATCCGTCCACCTGACCCTCTGTGCCAATTATCCAGCCTCGCTCTACAACATTTACAGTGTCTAGCAAAGTTCTTCTTGTTTTTGTCATGTAAATATACACACCTGGTCAACCTGGGGCATGCCTCCGCAGTCAGCCATCTGGAGGGAGGAGGGAAAACACGAAAGAGGCCATTAGCATTTAGCATGTTGGCATTTGTACATTCGCACAGCAGTGGACACACGCCATTACCCCCCCCATTACACTCAACATGTCCCATTTGAACATGCCGAACACCTTGTCGCTGCTACCTCAAATCAGTGTTCCTCTAGACCCTAAACAGTTAACCCCAATAAATGGCACCCATTTTAGCTCCAACAGCCATTTGGTTTTAGTCGTGGATCATAAAAGGTTGCCATGGGCCAATACAAGTAGGTCAGTTGCAGCAGATTGCGTTCTCAGAGGCGATATGCATACACACATCGCCTCATTCAGCTTCACCCATGGTTAATATGTCACCAGATACATGCTGAGCCACTGGAATCTTATCAGCCGATGCGTTTCCATCAAGGCTATTATAATCTGAATGAGGACATGGGACAGGAGGTGGAGGAGGCCCTTGTACCTTAAGCAGGGTCGTCTTTGTTGGGTCCAGCTTGGTGTTGCACTCAACCTGTGGGTACAAATAACACATCTATTCAGTAAAGTATCTTATATCATTAGTGGTCATATTTTGCAGGTTGAATATATAAATTGCTATGGCTAAAATAATATACGATAAAAAGTTAAATTTTGTTGAACTACAATTTGAAAATAAGGTTTTAAAAAGGTCCAATGTGTAGGAATTTCTCCCCATCTAGCATTGAGATCATATATCGCAATCAACTCTCTCGCACCAAGCAGTTCAAAGTACGTATTACAGCTACAGTAGCCTTCACGCTTCAAAAAGCCGGTCTCTTGCTCTTTTCAATATCCTTTTTTTCTGGGCGAAGACTCCCGTTCCTGAAATTTGGATGTTGAATACGTGTGGTCCTCCATGTTTCCTTCTTCAAACTTGCATCATGTGACAGCGAAAGGCGGAGCAGTATGTCCTGTATGTCCCTTACCGGCTAACGTATTTCAAGATGGCGCATGAATATGGAGCATCTACCCCAGTTCATGCGAATGCAAATGTAAAATTTCAATTTTATTGATGGTGGTGAATTGATGGTGGTGGTAAATATTAATGAAAAAGGACAAGTTTGTGAACGGGCAACACAGGTTTTGATAATGAACAACTAAACACACTGGACCTTTAATGGATCACTTGTAATCGCTGGCTATGGCTCATAAAAGCTGAACTAATCAGTAGTGGTGTTTGTGGGATTTGGGGCACCTCTCTGAGCTAAAAGCAGTAACAGTCACACAATTCTCTCAACTTTAAACAGATTGAAACTACTGTCACTTGATATCTGTTCCCAACTTTGTTCTTGCCTAAGTCATGTTAAACTGTCTTGCATATCTCTTTGGCTTAAACTTAGCTTAACTGGAGTGAATGGAAAACACGTCCAGCACAAGTCAGCTGGGTTAACGGTGGTGGTGGGAAGTCTAATCAGTTGCATTTAAGCCTCGTTTTTAATGGCTGTGTAAACGACAGAGATTGTGCTTTAACTCACCACAGCCTCCACAGCAGGAGAGCTGTCGCCAACCACCAGCAGAGAATGGCACCTGGATAAGGGAGACACATACAATTACATATTTATTATAATATTGTGATTTAAAATAAAATATGCAGCAGGCAGCAGATTGTTGCTTAATGACAACTTACTTGAGGGTCCTGACACTGCTTCCGGGGATCGGCCTCTCAATTTCCAGATCCCTCCGACTGTAGAGAGAGACATTATGTTATAAAAAAATCCTCCAGTTTTATCATAATTAAAAGTTACGATTTTGCAACCCGTTTTTCTTTAGTGCATTTCTAGCCAACTGACTTTGATGTGTTTTCTTTACCTTTCGTAGGATTTGACAAAGAGATGCAGGTTAAACTGGTTCATGTCATTCATGATGTGGTGGCGGTATGTTCCAATTAGGTCCTGGTTGTTGTGGATCTCCTCCTGTGGGTGACCAAACACAAAATTAGTTTGACTCACTGAGACCTAAAGGCCTAGAAAGACTTAGTTAACAACTCAAAAAGAATCAGTACCTTTCCAAAGAGGTGGGTGATAATCATGTCAGTCATGGCATTGGTCCAGCCGCTGATCTGAAATTAGACATAAAAACTACATTTAGCTTTTAATGCAGAGTTTGTTTTTGTTAGCTCTGCCAGTCCAAAATTATCAGTTTCCAGTTAGCCTCTGGTGGTGTTTCAGACAATTATTTAAAATGTTGTATGTGTGTATGATATCTATTAATGTATGTTACCTTGTGTGCAGCCCAGTCCATCCATCCCTCAGCACATGGGTTGATGTTGATGAGCAACAGCCCCTCCACCATGTTCGGGTAGTCCAGCTAAAAACAAACAGCATGAAATAAGTGATTTATTACTGCAACATACAATGCTGCATTGAGCTAAATATTTGTGAAAAAACTGTTTTCCCCAAGTGATTTTATAATTCAATTTCTGTTTAATTCTAATTTGGAATATATTCTGCGTTACAAAGAGGCTTTCCTGGTCAAATACATTTTAAATAAATAAAAATATATAGTGCAAGGATGCTATTATGATATTATGAAGGCCGCAGCAAGGAGTTAAAAGTTCTATCTCTGTCCGCCTTGTGTCAACAGAGTGAGACTTCCTACTGAGCACAGTGTTGAGCTGATCTGGAACATTCCGATCTGGAAGCTTTTATGGCTCAGCAGGCTCAAGCAATAAGCAGCATTATATTGCCAAAATCAGCAAAAAGAAGAAACACATTAGCTAGCTCTGTTAATCCTTAAATGATTAAAACTCATAATTATTAAGCCTGATAGAGAGGGGGAGGGGGAAACTTACAGCAAATCTGGTCAGAACATAGGCCCCGGCTCCAATGCCCATTCCGACAACACTCTTCAGCCTGCGCTCAAACATATATGGAAACTGTTAGAACAACCGGTTAGAAACAGTCTTAAATTTGAGCGTCAGTTGGTGTGAAAACTGCAGCTCAACTTACCCAAAGTGCTTTAACACCAGTGGAAGGGTCTCAGAGAGTTGGTCCATAGAAGGGTACTCATATCTGGAAGACAAAAAGCATATTGTTACAATTAATATTGAACTATTAAATAATAGCCTTTATCTAATCACTGGTCTGAATTGCTTCGTATTGTTGTTATCAGCCAGTATTAGCAATTTATGTTTCACTGTGTTTTAAATCATCATCAGCTTATGTAGCACTGACGTGAGGCAAAGTCCCCCCCATTAAAGCAGAGATAAAACGAGATAAACACCTATCCCTGCAACACACTTCAAATGACGTCGTCTTAGTACAGCCGCAGGATCTACCTGCCGAGTCAAAGGTCACCAACTGCTTGACTTACATTAAGTGCTTGTGTGTTTTTGTGACCATGTGTGTGTCTGCGTGGCTCACCCAGTGGAAAAGGTGTTAGCTCCCTCATGCTGCCCGAGGGAGTCAACGTGACATACGGCAAAGTGCTGCATGATCTCTGACATGTCCTCATGGTTGAAGAGCGTGTCCCAGCAAGTTTTGTCTAGAGAGCAGCCCAAAGAAAAGGGAGGTGGATGAGTGACACATGGCTGATAAGTAGAAATGATCTCAAGTAACCAGAGAATACATTTGTTTTTGCTTCGTCTTACAATATTTGACACCATCACAAGAAATCTGTCAGTAAGCATGGAAGAGTTTAGATACTGTGATGTTGTAGACTTAACAATATAAAAGTTAGCTTGGTGAACCTAATCTTGTCCCACGTCGTACGGTTAATTCAGAACGCCCCAAGGCTTTGGACACAACAACAGATGTTTCACCTAGATTGAGCTGATTGAGACTTACGGTTTAGTCCAATGTCATGGAAGGTGAGGATGACTGGTCTGTCACCCTTGGGAACCCCCTTCATTGTACAGTGAATTCTTCCATGAGGAGTCTCCACATCATGCTCCTATAGATGAAAAAAAAAAAAAAAAAGACCAAACTTTGACTAAAATGTGTGGATAACAAAAACAATTGAACAAAATTCCAAGTAAACATCAAGGAATTCAGCTTTAAGCTAAAAAGATGAGAAACATGTTGCACCTCTGAGTTACTGCAGGGAGGCCACCAAATTATTGTTTGATAAGGTTTTAAAAAGGTAAAATTTTATATATATATATATATATATATATATATATATATATATATATATATATATATATATATATATATATATATATATATATATATATATATATATATATATATATATATATATATATGACTGAAAATATACATTAACATGAATCCAACATATTTAGGTCACTTTTTAAATCACAAAACAGAAATATAAAACAATTCTTTAGTCAGTGCTGACACCTGTTCTACAACTGCAGCAGGGAGCATAATCCAACACTTCACTGGAAACTACTCAGCAAGCAAGCATTTCAATAAAGCCTTTAGTCTACTCACACTGACTTCAATCTCAGCAACAATCATTTCCATATCAGAATCCTCCAGAACCATGTTTGCAGGAGAAGAGGTCAACGCTGCTCGCTACTGAAAAATTGTAGTCACAGTGGCTCCCTGAGCTTTAGATCTAAATGTTGTTAAGCCTCTGAAGTTGTTTAGACCTGCTCTGAGAGCTGCATTTTATAACCCCGCTGCTTACCAGTTGGGCTAAGCCCCCAGCCTCCCATGGTGCCTTGCCGGCTGGTCAAAACAAGCTAACTCTAGATGGAGATATCCCTAAATTGGATCAACCAATGTCAGATAGAGGGGCATTGGCTACTGTGTTGACATGGTGAGTACATATGGGTGTGTGATCAGTAGGAAAACATGCTGAATGAATGAGGGAGGAGAAGACACCAGTTAGTGTAGAATTATTTCGGGGAAACATTCCCAAAAATAATGAGGAACCTTAGCTAAAATAATAAAATGTATCACAGCAGCCAAGGCTAGAAAGATCTTGACAAAGATTTAGTCAAGATAAAGTCATAAACATCTTCTAAAAATACTTCCTAACAGTCAGTGACTAACTGATTTAATAGGCTTATATAAGCAGAAGCAATACAGACAGAATATTGCAACATAAAAGCTTAAACTCTAAATGCTGTTAATTCTCATAATGGGTGTGTATTTGAAAATGAGATATACACTCTTGAGTGCAACTTCCTGTCTAAAAGATGTTGTGAAAACAAACTGGTGAATATGTCAAAACATGTTTGTTTTGAAAACAGTGTTGTTATATGAGACAAATGCTTGTATACATCCTTACATTTCTATATTTTTACCAAAATATTTTGAAATCAAACTGTTGATGTGCAGATTGAATCCTAAAAAAATATGCCCTATGGTGACCTGACATGTAGGTCTAGCAATGACCTATTGGGTTGTTTTCAAACCAGTTTTGACCGCATGGGATCTGCTTTGGAGAAACTGCCAAGGAGACGTAAACATCTAAGGATTCACCGTGCCTCGCTTCACCCCCCCTCCACCTCTACTGGGCAAACTCAAGCAGGCTACACAGGGGAGACAATCCTCAACACAACAACATGTGTGCATGTAAGTGCATATGCATTTATTATGAACGTCAGGAGTAAACTCGCAATATCGTCACCCTCAACTAAACCTATGTCATTAATGTTTGGAAAATTAGCCGCCAAAGAGATATCAAACCCTTGCACTGGAAACTTTAGGTCATCTTACCGGTCAGTGCAACAGCTTTAAGTGCAAATTAGCTCCTTAAAAAGCTTGGTGAAAGATCTCTGCCCACTGACTGCCTGACCAGAAAACCCATAATCTCACAAACGCTGACCTCCAAGACTGGAGCCACTGTGTTTGAGGTAAAGGTCAATGCAATTTTGAGAAAAGTGGCTTGAGGCTCGGAGGTAGAGTGGTCACCCCATAACCATAAGGTTGGCGGATCAACCCCAGGCTCCCCCGGCCACATGTCAAAGTGTCCCTGAGCAAGACACCAAACACCAAGCTGCTCCTTGGATGCTGTATGTATAGCTGTCCTAACACTTAGGATGGGTTGAAATGCAGTAATATAGTTTCCCCATTCATGGTACCGTGTGTATGGGACAATTAAGGAATAACTTTTTACTTCATACGGACGCTGTACCTGTAAGTTCAGCAACTTTTCTAAAAAATGTTTGACTGAGAGTCTGAGCACTGTCCAAAGTGCTGCGAGGCCCCCAGACTCAGCAGCACCCATATAACATTCAAAATGTGTGTGAGTGTGTGAATATGTGCTAGAGAGGAAAGTGAAAGGGTTGATGCACTGTAGCTGTGTTATCTGTCCAACATGTGTTTCATCACTCTCAGTAGCCGACTGAATTAGAGGAGGCGCAATTAGATTTCAGTCTTAATAAAATCAAAGCGGCTGAAAGGTCATTGCATTGATAGATGAGCCACTGCAGCAGCTATGTTGACTAGTGGCAGAGTATTTATTTTTTATCCACCACTAGATGGTACCAAACAAGCTAAAATAATAAGATATAGAATAAAACTGTCAGTAATTACAATCATCTGTCAACACAAGCTTCCAATAATAAGACTGGGTTTACAACTGGTAGGTATGATAAATGCTGGATCATATTTCTTGTGTCTGCAAACATTTCTTGTGTCTGGGTGATTCTATAGGGATTAAGCCTTGGCTTCAGCCTATTCCTGTTTTGGTTAGATACGGTGGCAAATTGTGTTAAATAATTGTTTCTGTCATGTATGTTAGCCGAAATAATATTCTTCATCATCATACCTTGATAACAAGCTGCTGTACAGCTTCTCTCAGGCCCTGCAAGGAAAGAACAGAGTAATGAAAATACAAAACTAATGTAATTACATTACAACATGCTATAATCTAATATCCTGAGGGCGCCATCCTGTCACTGAATGCATTTTTACATCCATATGACCTCTGTCATATGAGGCACAGGGTATCATTTCAACTGCACAACTTTGTAGTTGTCGACAAAGGATAGCAAACTACTTTCAGACCTTGTGCTACACACCGCGATATTACGGTGCAGATCCAAATCCAACAAATATGAATTGCTAATTGTGCGATTATTGTGCTTTTTCCATCTATGAGGCTACAAAACAAACCTGGCACACATGATTGCATATCACTGTTTGTATTTTAATGCAAATCCAGATGAAGATTAAACATTTCTATTACTGAGTGCTCTGAGTTCTTACTTGTGTATTCTCCTTTTTAAAAAACAAAAAAAACAAAAAAAAACACTTTCACTATGGTTTATATTACTTTGATGGCTCAGAGTTTTGTCAGAAAATAGTTAGAAATTATGGTAGGTATAATGTTAGTAACTTATAATCATGATTGTGCATTTCATTGTGAACAGCATTCATTTAAATGTGCTCAAATTCTTATATGCAGCAATCTGATTAAACCACAGATGTACTAATGAACCACACAAGCAACTTCATCGTCGGGTATAAATCATGCAAAGCTGAGCAATCTAGTACTCAAGCTGTTTTCTGAGAATTCTTTTCAAACACTATTTGTCTTGGCTCTGTTCAGAATACATACCGGCAGTTCCCTGTCAACCAGCAGGGGTTTGGACTCAACAACCTGGATGTCATCCATTTCAAAGAGCTGTAGTGCCTGGGAGTTGGAGAGATCAAAATGATTATTGAGTACACGTCAGGTTATATTGGATAATGTGTGGGGGCTTTCCCAAACTATGGAAAATACTTAGGGTTCTTCTTTTAAATGAACAAAGATGTCATTTTATTCAACCCTCTTTTTAAAAAAAAAAAAAAAAAGGTGTGGCAAAGGTTGGCAGGCTATAGTAGGCTGACTTACAGACAATCAAATGACAGAATGCTTGAACTTTTTTTTTTGGGGGGGGGGGGTAATTCTTATTTACAGAAAGCTCATAAAAACAAATGAATACAGTATGCTTGCTGGCACTCACGTACGCATACACCCACACAGGTGTACAAACACGGGAACATGAGTAGAGACTGGCGCTGTGATCTGCCCTAACATGCTGACCACATAACAGGCAAACACCTCTGAACCACACACAGTCTCACTGACAACCTGGCAGACCGGGTACACCGGCAGGCAGCCTTATGTGTCTCAGCAACATGTAAAGGAATGCTCTAGTACAGAGGGTTAAAAAAAAAAAAAAAAAAGAAGAAATGTGTAATTCTCACTGTACTGAAACATGCCTAAAACACCATTGTGGCTAAAATTGTCTACACATGCTTTTTTAAAACAGACAGAGGACTTAAGGAACTGAAAACTGAAGCAGTCCCTCCCTGATAAAAGCTTCAAGATTGAGAAAATATTTCAAAACAAGAAAGAAGAGAGGGATAAACCAACAGAAAGAGACTTAGAAAGGCTAAGAATAAAAAAAGGAAGTAAAGGGGAGTATAAAGAGAAGCCAGGCGCAGACTGTGCTGTGGGTCATGATGCTGTGTTGGAGGAAAGGGGGCAGGCTGTGGCTCTGCATGCAAATCAAATTAGGCGGTTAAGAGGGCTCTTTGTCCACTGGCTCCTGTGAGCCAGGGGCCTGCCCTCCTCTCTCCCCTTGCTGAAGGAAGCCTTCACTGACCCACACACAGGAAGAAACAGACACACTGGTTTCCATCAAAACATCCCAGCCTCTTTTCATCCCTGTGCTGGCTTTCTAGCTCTGTGCATTCTGTCACTTTTCTGTATCTTGGTTTCTGCTTTGTTTGCAGTTGCTATGTTTGCTCTTCCCATACTCATTCCATCTGTGCTCTCCGTCTTTCCGTTTGTCTTTGTATACAGCCAGAGCAGACAACTAATCAACAATCGACCTACAGGACTGCAGTAGGGCAGCCGGAGTGAGGTAGTCTTTTCAAGGAATTGATTAGTTACATTTAAAATGTGGAGATGTCTGGAAGAAAACGCCCTAGACATACAAACACACACACACACATACATACACACATGCTCCTCTGACTGGGAGAACAGAGACCGGAGCCAGCCGGATCTCACAATAGCACAAAGGAAGAGGAGTATCAAACAACAGGTTCATTTTTCTGCTGAGGCCTTCAAAAACATGGCCGCCATCACACTGCAGGAGCTTTGTTGAAGAGGACAAGAGATCAGCCCCCGTTGAGATTCCACAGCCATGTGAGAGAAGTCATGTTCATGATGTTGAAAAATGAAACAACTGTTTCAGATTAGAAAATGGGGGGGGGGGTCATCAACATGGGGGGAATCCTCTAAGCCCATTTCCAAACACTGCTGCATAAAACCAGACAGAGTTCATTAACCGAGTGCAGACTTCCTCTGTACTTGGCCACCATCACCACCCGTTTTTCAGGTTGGCAGTACAGAGAGAACCTGGCTATAGAGACAACTAGGTCACCTGCGGTTTACATCAGAGGTGTACCTCCAACTGTTCGCCTTGCTGAGCTAATGTTTCACCTGGCCAAGAGGAGCGGAGGGAGGGTGGTATTTTAGATTAAACTCACACAAGACTCTAAAGCAATGATATATGAGTTGTTGCATCTTCTATGGAAGAACTGAATGTCCACAACATCCAAATACATCAGCAAGTTTAATACAAACAGGTAGGCATGACATATTTACAAGTTACTTTCACATGTCTCTCGCTAGCAACAACTTCCTCGGTCTAACTTAGCTAGAGTTGTCATCCGGTCCGCGGACATACTCAGATTCAGAAGTAGTAGCACCTCCTTCTGGAACGTCACTTACTAGCAGATAACTTCTGAAACAGGGTAAGGAAATTAATTATTATTCTTAATAGGTAAGTAAATAATATAGCTTACAGATCAGCATTCGTATAACTTAATATTACAGTTAGGATACCACATGAGTCTTGACACTTCTTATGTAATGATTTGTCAAACTAATTTTATAGATGTAGTTATGTCATGTCAAATAGTAGGCATGGACAAACATTGCTACATTCAATATAATTTATGAAGAGTTTTATGTTGTGTTTCAGATTATCAGAAAGCTGGCCAATGCCTAAAAGCAATCTATTAAAAAGGGAAATGATGCCCAAGCAGTGTATCTTTTTCTCACAGGGATTTTAGCTTGTTGTTGCTGCTGCTGCTGCTGCTGCTGCTGCAGCAGCAGCAGCAGCAGGGGTCTCTCTTTAAACTGGCTTCACTTCAAAACCGTCTTGTGTCATTGGCAACAGTCGCCCATTGTCTTTAACCAGGTCAAACCGGAACGGGTTTGACCTGCATATGAGCTACATGCATATTCGCTAATGACACTTGTGGCTTTTTAATTAATTTTTTTAGAAAATGTCAGGCTGTGAGGAAAAAAAACAAAACTATTCACCGACACATATTTGGCCTGGCAGAAGTGAAACTGTGTTATGCAATCACGAGCAGGAAGACGTGGGAGGACACAGGCTTAAAATGCGTAGCATAAAATTAGCTGCATAACATAGAATACAAACTATACTTTCGATGAAATACTGGCTGGAACGGTTTTAATATTTCTGAAACAAGATTACAACATTTGTTGAGTGTAAGTCACATGACAACATCATAATAAAGCCTTTACATACTAACTATATGCTCTTACCATCCAATTCCTAATCTATTACTTTGTCAAGCTTTGACAATAAAGAGAACTCTTGTGATCAGGTTTTATATGTGGATTCATGAAAAGCAGGCTTTTTTGAAAATCCAATGTTTTCACTTGAGAGCGAGATGATGTGGCTTGAGCTCTAGAGGAAAACAACAACACTTATGCAGGCCTATAACACATTAGTGCTCGTTTTGTATCCAGAGATATGACACACTGCTTTAAGCCAGAACATCCAAGTAACAAAACAACATGAGCTCAAACTCTCTCTGTTTGCTGAGAGAGAGGAACATATGTACTGATTAGATCTGGGCAGCAAGTCTCAATATTAGGGAGCCAGAATCAAGGCCAGGCCATCCTTCCTCCTTTGACTCCATATAGTTTTAAATCCACGCGCTTCTTCCATCTGCAGAAACAATGATTGCTTCCCTAATCTTTGGGAACTCGTTTAATCTGTCAAATCCCTGCTTCTAAAATACTAGCGCAGCAGCAGAAGCAGGCCTGCTGGACTAAGCCGTCATAGACCTACATTTTTAGATTGTAAAAAGATATCAAAATGTGGGTGTCTCCATTGCTACAGTACGTTGCTGAGTGGGGGTCAGGGTGGTTTGAGGGGATCACACCATCAGCAGTTCAAGCAGCTGCTGCTGCTGTTGTTGTTTATTGTGGGATGTATCCTCCTGTATCAACACGGCTCAGCAGACCATCGGAGATCAGGTTCATAACCTTTTAGACAGGATTGAAGACCTTTTGAAAGGATTTTTGCTCAACATCGGAATTAGCTGGAAAATTATAAACACACACAATAACCTACAGTGTTGTTTTGGTACCAACTAATGGAGGATATCTTTGTATTTTTGGCAGACTGCGATTAATGCCTTAAGTTAATAAACAACATTTTTCATATTTTGACCCCTCACCCTGCTCACACCCTCATGCATTTGTTGTTTGTTGTCTTATATCGTATGTCGTATATCAAGGCTAGAAAGCAAAGAGGATTTGTCATGCAATTATGGCTCTCATAATATTTATAATAATAATAATAATAATAATAATAATAATACTATATATAAAAGCTTCCTGCTTGTGTGTGTGCGCGTGCTTCCAGTGTCACTGTGTGAAAGGCATGTTGATCTATGATAAGTTCCTGTACCTGCTTACATGCTACACACGTGTGACCTACTATTAAAGAGAAATTTCCAAAAAACATATAAATTCCCTCCCAAAAAGAACATGTAGCCTACATGAAATAACTGTACATGAAAGTGTTTTGCATTATCTTATATGCACAAAAATCTAAACACATTCTGAAATATATGCACAATGTTTTCTCTGTGATTTGGCCTTTTATATTACTTGTGGTCGAATAAAACTAGGAATAGGCGTGCTCAGACATGCTGCTAAACAGCGCACAGTTTCTTATTAAAAATAAATAGGCTAATGAAAACATTCAAAGTTTATCATTTGGAGCAGAGACCTACCTGTGGATTAAACTTCTGATTGTCCTGAGATGAACACTTCTGAGATGAAAAAAGTCCACAAAAACGTTGTTTCTCTTTTCAAAACAGCGCAAAATGTTGCAGTGACAGAAGCGTTGCTTTGTTTATAACGTGCGGCGCAAGGCGGATGTATGAGGGAATTTTTATAAAGCCTTGGGGGAGTGCAGCCCGGCCCACTTTTTCCGCTGCTCTCTCTATTGGGCAAACGCAGCTGTGGGATTGATAACGCAGCTTGACTCTTTCCAGCGGGTTCATGATGAGCAAGATGATGACAGCTAGTGACTAAAGGGTGAAATACTCGAAAAGAGTCGATTTCCCTCTCCATTATATCGCAATAGGCTACTCTCACAGTATTATCAATCTGCCTGAGGATTTATAGTGACTTCTATGACTTTTTTAATCTCATGTAGGCTAATGTCCCTTTAAGCACTCACATTTCCTTGAGTCATTTTTCATATGGAGTTTGGTAGTTGTTGTTTCACGTAGGTGCTGACAAAACAGTTTAACTGGAAGTAAGACGTGTCAAATGTCGCTGCCCGCTGTGGGCATTGCCACTGTGTCATCATTACACAATGTGATGAGACACATTTGATAGTTAACATTCATAGTTAGGTGGTAATGAATTTGGTAGGCTATAACAGAGCTCCTTCTCTCCACTATGAGCTGACAGGGAGTGGACAGGAATCTTGGCAAGGCCGTTTATCAGTGTAGTCTACTGTAAACCACAATTCATCACACTCTAACTGAGGACTACAAGTCATAATAGTATTTTTACACTATCACAATCCAAGCAGTCTTTTTATTTGTTAAGATGGGTTTGAGCCATTGTTGGCTGTGGCTGTATGAGGCTGTATGAGGCTGTGGGGTTAGGACTGCAGCCAGGCCTGCAACCTTGATTAGAGGCCAAGAGGAGATAAGTCCGTACAAAGGGAAGCCCTTCCCTCTCCTTCGATCAAACCGCCTTTCCTTGATAGCACACTGCTATTGTCTAGTCAAAGTTAGCCTGTCCTATAGAAGCAATAATCAAAACCACAACAGAGACAGTTTGCCCCTGTGTGAGCTGCTATACAAACTTTACTTTAGAGGGAAAGTATGACAGACACGCTACCTGCAGCAACCCCCTCTACAAGTGACCTCAATTATCTAATCGGAAATAATGCCTGTGTTGAGTGGCCACTTTGTGGTTTAACACCATTTAACAGCACCCTGCACATGTAATCTGAGGTGTGTGTGTGTGTGTGTGTGTGTGTGTGTGTGTGTGTGTGTGTGTGTGTGTGTGTGTGTGTGTGTGTGTGTGTGTGTGTGTGTGTGTGTGTGTGTGTGTGTGTGTGTGTGTGTGTGTGTGTGTGTGTGCGCACGCCCATGCTAGGCTGTGTTTCCCGTGTGTGCCCATGCTAGGCTGTGTTTCCCGGCTGGTTGGCCCCTAGCTGTCACCCACCGACTTCAGTCAGCCAGAAACAGTGACAAGATGAGAGAACCCTCCAAATACTGATAGGGCTATGTATCTGGTATTTTTCAGGTTATTGATAAGGGACGACCGTCACTAGGGTCGGACGATAGGACATCAGCAATAGGCTGAATCTGTGATTATTGGGACTTTTTTGTGTGTGTGTGTGTGTGTGTGTGTGTGTGTGTGTGTGTGTGTGTGTACGCACATCTTCTAAGCATGTTGTTTGTGATTCCAGATCTATTCGTTTCACTTTCTCATCATACAGTGCAGTGGAAATTTCCACACCTGCAAGAGTCTCACTGTTAGACTGTGAATCTGCCAATAAGTGCTAGTATTGGCAATGAGTGTGTGAAAGGTCCTTGTCGAAATACAATAGCCGCACTGTGGGCTTGTAATGTGAGGCCCACGATAGGAACACATCGGACAATAGGCGCATTTGAGGGGGAAAATATAACCACTATGCTAATTTCATGGTCAGTCACTTAGTACATTGCAAAACATAGGGAGCTATACTGATGGAGATAAGTCAAACAAAAATATTCTTACATATCTGGCCATTGATAAAACACTACATAGTCACATTCGTGTGTGAATGAGTTCCTGTGTCTGATCCTACAGCTCTTGGCCAGCTATTGCTGTAAAACAGGGGTCTTCAACATTTCATAAGCCAAGGACCCCTTAACTGAATGAGAGATGGAGCAGGGACCCCCTACTACATATACTGTATAAAATCAAGTTGCATATTAAATTCGGCCAACAATAACCTGTAGGGCGGCCTAAAGTCTTTATACTTATCTTTTTTGCATAGAATACTAAACTATTCAAATAGCCTAATAATTGTTGCATGATTTTATAAATCATGTTTTAATGTTAAACATACATGTGGCACAGTGAATTGTTAGGATTAACTATCTTTGTATGGCCTTAGTGACTACCTTACCTATAGGCCAGTAAGCATTGGGGATTTATATTTGTTAATATGTTGGATTCATGTTGAAAAATCTTTCAAAAATTAACAAGAATTTGGAGGACTCTGAGGACCCCCATAGGGGTCAAGGACCCCCTGTTGAAGATCACTGCTGTTAAAGATAGCATTTGCGAGCCTGCCAACTGTGATAGAGTTAGTGCAGCATATTTGGGTCGTAGTGTCTCAATACTTGAAATAACCAGTGGACTTTCACCTGGCTGATTGCAGTGTTTGTGGACACAGCGGGTACCTTTACAAGGCATATAAAATAAGGCCAGAGCTCCTCAGGTCCTCAGGTATCTTCACCCCTTCATTCATCTTAAGGCAATTGATACTATACAGCTCCTGTTGTTAATGTTCCTGTTAATGTTAAAACATTACTTGTTTAGTTTGGCTTTTAATTATCTTTTATGTATTGTATTACTATATTTTTATTTCCCTCTCTTCACCATTTTAATCCTACTTAAGATAAGATCAGATAAAATAGACTTTATTAATCCCGCACTGGGAAAATTCCTGTGCTACAGCAGCTCAAAGAAAAAATGTACACATCAGAATAACACAAATACACATTCGGTAGACATAGGCGAAGAAATACACATTAAGTATAAGAAATAGAAAAAATAGAATTAGTTGTAGCAATAATAGTAATAAATCAAACATATTTACACAAAAAAACACCCTTCTATAAACAGACAGTATATAAACACAGATATACAGATGAGTAAGGTGCGGATGAACAGAAATGAAATATTGCACAGTTGGAGGTGACACAGAGTAATAAATAATAAAGCGTAGTGCAGAATATTGTCCAGTGATGGCTCATATTGCAGAAACAGCTAGCAGTGCTATATTATGATGTTGTATTAAAGAGCCTGACTGCTGCTGGAATGAAGGACCTGCGGTAGCGCTCCTTCTTGCACCGAGGGTGCAGCAGTCTGCTGCTGAAGGAGCTACTCAGGGAACTCACAGTCTCATGTAGGGGGTGAGAGGTGTTGCCCATGATTGATGCTAGCCTGGCTAACATCAACTCTCCCCCACCTCCTCTATGGTGTCCAGAGGGCAGAATAGAACAGAGCTAGCCCTCTGCACCAGTTTAGCCTTTTCCTGTCCCTCTCTGTGCTTCCAGCTCCTGCACACACCAAAGGACCTCAGCCTCCTCAGCAGGTGGAGACGGCTTTTGGCCCTTTTTGGCCCTTTTTGTACAGGATGTCTGTGTGTTGTTTTTGGACCAGTCCAGTTTATTGTTGAGGTGAAAACCCAGATATTTGTTTGTCTCCACCATCTCAATGTCGACACCCTGGATGTTCACCGGTGTAGTACCAGACGGCCTCCTGCGAAAGTCAACCACCATCTCTTTTGTCTTGCTGGCATTGATGTGAAGGTGGTTTGACTCACACCAGTTGACAAAGTCCAAGATGACCTCCCGGTATTCCTGATCATTCTCCTCTGATACCCTCCCAACAATAGCAGTATCATCAGAGAACTTCTGCATGTGACAGCTGCTTGTGTGGTACCTGAAGTCCACTGTATAATACAGGGTTAAGAGAAAAGGAGCGAGCACTGTACCCTGTGGTGCTCCTGTGCTGCTCATCACCACATCAAACACACAGTCCTGGAGCCTCATATACTGTGGTCTGTCAGTGAGGTAACTGATGGTCCATGCAAACAGGTGGGGGTCAACTCCAGCTTCCAATAGCTTGCCCCAGAGCAGTGATGGTTGTATTGTATTGAAAGCACTGGAGAAATAAAAAAACATGACCTTCACAGTGCTCCCAGTGTTCTCCAGGTGTGACAGTGATCTGTGTGATAGATAGATAATGACATCCTCCACCCCTATGCCTGGTTGGTAAGCGATCTGAGCTGACCAGTTCTGAGCTCACCAGAGTTCTCAGGTGTCGCAATACAATCCTCTCCAAGGTCTTCATCAGGTGAGAAGTTAAGACTACCGGTCGGAAGTGGTTGGGCTCCCTGGGATGCACAGTTTTAGGTACTGGGACCACACACAAAGTCTTCCACAGGACTGGAACTCACTCCAGACTCAGGTTGAAGGTGTGCAGGATGACCTCACTGAGCTGATCTGCACAATCTTTAAGCAGTCTGGAGCCGATTGCATCCAGGCACGGGGCCTTTCTTGCCTTGATCTTTTTAAACTCCTTCTTCACCTGATTGACTGTCAGAGAGAGACTGCTGGAGGGAGTTGTAGGTGCTCCCTGGAGAGAAGGATGGGGGGAGGGGTGTGTAACATCCATGACTGGGGAATCAAAAGCAGTGGACAGGTGTGAATTGGGGGATGCTGAATTCTCAGAAGCCCTGAGAGGGGATGAGGTGGTCGCAGTGGCCAGAGAGGAAAAGGTTGAGTCACCGACAGGTCTGAAGTCTGGTTGGAGGGGGGAGGAGAGGGGGTAGAATCAAATCTATTGAAAAAAAGATTTAACTAATTCGCCCTGTCACAGTCACCAGAAACAAAGCCTCTACCATGTACGTTATTTTTGTATTAATTGTATGCTATACAAAGAAAGCTATAACTACTTTTAGTAATATTATGTACAATGAGTTCTAGGAGATAGGTGTAAAGAGAAATGGATCATTAGAAGAGGTGGTGTAAGGACACAACACTTCTTCTCCTTCTGCCTCTTATACAGTAGGCCCATATCGTACATCAAGTGGTCACACTAGCTAAAAAAAACTTGTCTTGTCTGTTTTTGCTCTCTACCAGTCAGGGGTCACCCAGTTGAAGTGTGTTCGATCTCCAAGTTCATGACCACAAAGCTCACTAATTAACACATTATAGCTCATTTCTTTAACATGTACAAAGACTAAAGTAAAAAGCTAGGCTAGCTGTTACCCCTTGTCTCTTATGGCTAAGCTAGCTAACCATCTCCTGGCTCCATTTTCACATTAAAAATATAGATATGAAATGCTAGCAACCTTCTGATTTAACTTTCAGCAGGAAAGTTAATAAGCATATGTCTCGAAATGTCAAACTATTCCTTTAAACTAAAAAACAAAACAAAAGTGTCACATATCCTACATCACGTTTTCTATTGCGTCTAATATTCATGCTCAGCTTAACAGACGTTCCTTTCACAGATAGGCTATGTAAACCACTTAGGCATGTTAGCCGTAGAAATACATCTTTTTACTCCCTAACAGCCTGCACTCATGTGTTTTGTGGATGTATGCAGTAATTATTGCACCTTATCATAGGTCAACAGACAAACAAACCCTGTGGAATTTTTATTCCCCCTACCTGGCCTATATTCAACATTGATAATCTCTTTAAGGTGCAGCAACTGCTATGATAAGTCTTGTTCTTTCTTGATGTTGATAAAGTTGTTACTAAATGACCAGGCTGGGTAAATGTAACTGATGTATACCGGTCATCATTAAACAGTAAAACATTAATAACATTGTTTGTTTGGTCTGTGAGCTCCTAGGGGACACGTTTAAACTAACCAGACACCTACAAAATAACTTAACTTAACTTAACTGTTTATTGAAAATCTACTTGCCGTTGGTATAATCTCGGAAAATATGGGTAAACCATGATAAAGAAAGGAAATCTGATTTGTTTTGAAGAAAGCAGTCACAGAACCACAGGGACAGTCAGCTGACACATTCTCAAAGCAGTGAGACAAACATGTCTGTGTAATTATTACCATATCTTACAAAAGACATGAACAACCTACTGTCTGCTCTAGTAAATCAAAGGCACAAGAATAGTTATAAGTGTGTTCATTCATGTGTTCACACTGTTTAATTGATTCAATACAAATTATTATCTATAATGCAGTTATATATATATATGCAAGTGACAATCTGATATGCATAGTTGCCCTTTAATGCCAATCCAAAATCCAGTTAATCATTGGAATAAAAGAGAATAGTCACCATCCAGCTATGCAGTAGGCTACAAAGGGAATGGTGGTTGTATGAATGACCAGCATGCATCTGACTGAGCGCATTTTGTGTTGCATAAGAAAAGAAGATAAACAATCAGTAAACTAACCTAATCTTCCCAGAGCCGCAGTTACTGTTCATAGTGCTGATTTCTAGCCCGACCAGGCTCCTCTCCTTAACCTGTCTCCCTTAATTATGCTGTTATAGTTTTAGGCTGCCTCTCATTTCTCTGTCAAATTATGACGGTCTTGTTTTGTGATCTACACAGTCCTGTACATATAGCTATATTGCAACCATATTTGTAATTGAAACGTTTTTAAAAATCGCTAGCTTGCTATGCTAACGCTAACGCTAACGCTAAAGTTAACGTTAACGTTAGCTACATTGCGTATTTGCACAACAGTCCCGCATTTCTCTGCCTTGAATGGACTCCATGCATGTCTACAGTGTTAACTAAATTCCATTAGCTGCTTTGGAGACATCAATACGTGCTTTACACTGTCCTGTATCACACAGGGACGCCGGAGGAAACCCAGCAGCTGATCCACTTTCTGAAAACGAGCAGAAGTTTCTGCGTTCATGTTGTAGCCATTCATTATTGTATTTGTACTGTATTATTGTAATCATGTGTAATTCATTCCTGTTCATGCACCTGTACATTGTTGTTGGTTATGATACAGGACACTAATGAAAGAAATGGGGTATGAGGGGAAAGGTTACTGGCCAATAGACATCAGAATGGGGTCTGGAATTTCAGAATAGCTGTAGTTTTTTGTTTGTTTGTGGTCTTGTGTGTCTTTTTTTTGTTTTATACATTTGAGTGCCGTTTTTATATGTGTGTGACATGTAAGTTATGGTTCTAATAGTTGTAATAGTTGTAATAATGTTTACTTTATTGGGCAATAAAGACAGCTTTAACAAAGGAAGTGTTTCTGAATATCAATGACATTCAAAACAGTGATAACTGAAACAGATATACAACACACCATGCAATGTGTATACAAATATTTATTGCAAACAGACTTAAGTATGTATGATGATGTAACCAAGTGGCGTCTCATTTCATAGGGGTATGTTTTCAACCCTACCCCTTACCCCACGTTTTCGAGGGCCAAGGGCTAGGGGTAAACTAAGGGGTAGGGGTAAGATAGAGAAATGGGATTCCTAGACTGCTGGGGGACTTCCTTTGACACACTGAGCTTCTCTCTCCTCTCTCTTTCCATCTGTGTGCATCCTTGTCCCAGAAATGCTTGTTACTAACTTAGCTCTGGGGAGCGCCTAAATCATGGTTGCAGCTGTCCCGGTGGTCCTGCTCCGCGCCCTGCTATGCCCTGCTACACCCTGCTACGTCCGGCTACGCCCTGATACGCTCTGCTGTGCCCTGCTACGTCCTGTAACATCATGCTATGCCATGAACTACTACAACTACTATTTCTGGTCATTGTTCCATTATCTTTATTATGACTATTATTGCCACTGTTCATCACACCCCCAACCCGGCACCGTCAGACACCGCCTACCAAGAGCCTGGGTCTGTCCGAGGTTTCTCCCTGAAAGAAGTTTTTCTCATCATGCAAGGTTTTTCCTCGCCACTAAATTCTTGCTCTTGGGAGAATTACTGAAATTGTATTTGTAAATTATCTGTAAAGTTTCCTGAGATAACTCTTGTTATGATTTGATACTATAAATAAAATTGAATTGAATTGAATTTCTTCATCACCAGAAACAATTTTAGACACACTCAAACTAAGCTGGAAAAGTGCTCTCAGGGGGTGCAGGTGTAAATCTTTACTACTCTACTGTAGCCGTGTACAGGCTTGGCATTGATGCTACCCAGAAATTGCTTAGAATAATACCGATGCGATGAAGATTTTAGTGTTAGCCTGCACAGACAAAAGCTGGATGGGATGGGAGCAGCACCTAACCAGCCTGTGTTTTAATTCCTGAGGAAAATATGTGAGGTCAGGATGACAGGACATTAGCTTGGGGGTGAGACAGCATTGTGTTAGATTCAAACTTATGAAACTGTATGAACTCAGTGCAATATAGAGTTGCCATTCTACCCAGAGCTTGATTCAGTTGCTATCAAGTTGATTGGAATTATTGAAGCCTAAAAGTGAAACTAAAACCAAATCCTGGTCATGGGCCTCTTCCTGAATGTGTTAAAGGGGCTATGTGTTCTGTGACATACAGACGGGAAACTGTGAGCTCCTGCTTTGTCGTAGGTGGGACTGTTTTCACTCGTCCTCCAAACAGGAACATTAGTTGATGTACTGTGGACCAACATGGTTTATATATAAACAGTGGACAGAACTGTTTGGACATTGGGGTAGGGGTGAGGGGTGTCCCATGAAAAAGAAATAAGGGATGATGTTATGGTTGAGGGGTTGTGTGTTGTGTGTGTGTGTGTGTGTGTGTGTGTGTGTGTGTGTGTGTGTGTGTGTGTGTGTGTGTGTGTGTGTGTGTGTGTGTGTGTGTGTGAAGGATGTTTTGACTGACCGCGTGTCCTCAAAGTCACAGATTCATTCACGGCCAGGGAAAACTTATGGTTGATTAACTTACTGCAGGCTACACCATACTGCACTGCTCGAAGGAATGAATACTGTAGCACATTTTCAATGATTGACAGTTTGTTTTGGGAAAAAGTTGGAGCACTGTGATATTGTGTTGCATACCACTTCACTGTCTGAGTTGTTAATAGTTAGTGAAGAGTTAGTTGACTTTCCTTATTAACCTTACTGTTAGGATAAACAAACAGAACACTCTTCAAAAACAGATCATAAAATCCTACATAATCACGGTTGTAAATCAAAGGTCACTCCTACAATGCCTCAGGACAAACCATTCCTCAGTATTGTTCATACAACTTGTCAAGTTCTATAAAGTGAATACTAGGGATGCACGATTCAGAAAATATCACGATTCGATTCAATATCGATTTTTAGGCTCACGATTCGATTCAAAAACGATTCTCGATAAAAAAAACGATTCACAGTATGTAAATGTAGTTACTTTTCCCATGTGATTGCAGTAGACATACAATTTAAATGGAATTCTATGAATTGATTTTGAATCGGTAGAGCTTGAATCACGATTTGAATGTGAATCAATTTTTTTGCACACCCCTAGTGAATAGTATTGTAAATTATGATTGGCATATTTAAAGGGCCCATCAATGTTTTTTTACTGAGATGTCCCTTATGATAGGCCTGCTCTTTTTTATCTTGATCTATCAAAGTAAATTCATATTTACATAAAGACATAGATACAAGACTAAATATCCTATATAATATAATTATGTTTTTTAAAGACTATGATGAATCCCTGTGTGTAGATTTAAAATAAATAATAAGTGTAAGTGAACTTGAAACAGTTTTAGGTCAATTTACCAGCACTTTTTAAAGCACATTCACACAGTAGACACTACAGGGGGTTATTCATGGTGTATAATGCTGCCTTCAGGGGCTGTTGTACATACTGCTTCCGTGATTAGACATGCATTACAATTCAATGAAAAAGGACAGTGGTGAAGGAATTATTCAGGTTTTTACGTTAGAAAAATACCACACTGCTAAAATACTACATTACAAATCAAAGCCCTGCATTCTATTATTAGCCAAATGTAGGCCTATTAATTAAAGTATCAAAAGTTAAAGTGTTAAATGCAGACAAATTATCCATGGGAGTGTTATATATTATATTATTATTGCGGAGGAATTAATGTGTAAGTAGGATTTTACTGTTATATTTTGTTAAGGTGAAACCAATATTAACTATTGTATATAGCTTTTGCGTATTTTAATTTATGACAATGCATCATATGTTTTGTGCATACAATCTTGATTTGTAAAGTAACTAGTACTTAACCTAACTATAGCTGTCAGAAAATGTAATTGAGTACAAATTACAATATTTCCCTCTGACATTAGGCTACAGTAGGCTAGAAGTGTAAAGTAGTAAAGTAAGTAGATTATATTACTAAAGATTAAAAAAAATTAGATAGCCTACGTTGCATGATTTAGTTCAAAATCCTAAGAATTTAACCCAATGAAATGTTTTATTCATAGAATCTTTGTACAGCTTTAAAAAAGAAAACATCCACAAAAAAAACCAGGATCATCACCAAAAGAACTGAATGTGCAAATGTCTAAATGTTTTTATGCGCAGTTCTTGAATGCAGCACAGCCCCGCACGTTGAATGTAGGCTACAGGCTGTAATGATAGTACAGTAGTTTCCGAATGACAGAAGCTGTTGTGGGCGGTGCCTGGCCGGATCGGGACGAGGAAGACGAGCGCGACGTGACTGCCCCGATTGTTGTGGTGAACGGATGTGAACGAGGTGCTTTTGTTTATTTTACGTCCGCGTACCACACCTTCATGTGTCAGGTCAGCTCCAGTACTTACTCAGTACATTACGGCATGGAGAGTTCAATGAGCTCAGAATGTAGCCTATAATCTACTGTATGTTTGTATGTTTTAGAAAAATCAACAGTGATACCTGGTTTTACATTAAACATATTGTATGGTAGCTATTTGTATTTCTCATGGTGTGAAGTAGCTAAATACGTTATGTATAAATACAATTTTGAGGTATACTTGTACTTTACATGAGTATTCCCGTTTTATGCTATTCCAACTCCACGATTCAGAGATAAATATTGTATTTTTTACTCTACATTTATTTGACATTTATAGATACTAGTTTCTTTTTACATATTAACAACATATGATATACTTATGTTATATGTGATGCAATAGCCTACTACACTAATCTACCCAGTAGTATACAAAGAATCTCAAATTGGCTTCACATTGACAAACCACAACATAAAAAAATGATACATACTGTACTTTTACCTGAGTAAAAATTTTAACTGCAGAACTTGTAATTAAATATCTTTATGTTGTTGTATTGGTACTTTTACTTCTGAATATGTCTTCCACAACTGGGTGTTACAGTTTGTTTTTACAAGTATTTGCTAAATTGTACAAAGCATGAGACAAATAACAATGAAAGTAGCCTAAGACATTTTTTTCATTATTCCACTGTCAAATGTGAGGAAATGGAAGTTTGAGTGCTAATATTAGTGCATTTGTCATCAGTGCAGCATGTTCCAATTGTGTCCCCCGGCCTACATGTAAACAAGCTGCAGAGAACTGTGTAGAGATTAGCCTGAAACCTGCACGCACACACACACACACACACACACACATATACAATATATCATGCTAAGCCAGAACACAATTTGGTCTCATTTGAAACGAGAGGAGAGGCATATTTTGGTTCAGGGGTGAAGACCAACATCAGCTCAGATGTCATGAGGTTGATTTTAAGTTATCTTAGGTTAAGGATTTGTGAGACAAAGTTTTAAGCGGAGTAACATAAAAGCACACATACAGTACATACAGACACGTAGGGTGGGTGGGTCAGGAAATCCATGACATCCAGAATAATAATGGCCTCTACACCAAATACAGTGACAATATTCTGCACAATATGGCATTCAGGGAGATTAATGCTTGAACCAGTTTATTCAATCAGTAAACACAAACCAGCAACTGAAGTTTAGACAGACAGACAGACCAACTCCATCTTCCTCTGTATGAGCAACTGAAGGAAATCTGGTCAGCTCAATCTCCTGGTATCATTTCCTCAACACTTTAATGTAAAATTTGGGGCTTGTAAACATTCAAAACAGCAGCAGTTTCTGTGTCTGACTAAGGCCCTTTTCACCCTGAGATAGGACTTAATAAAATATGCCTAAAGAAGCTACTCTGGAAGATGAATGCAATGTGAATATTACATGAAAGAAATAAATGTGAGAAAAATGAGAAGCAGTGAAGAAATGGGAAGACATGTTTTTTTGTCTCCGTACCTCAGTGTGTCACTCAAGTCAGTCACATGCTGAGCCTTTCTGTCTGACTGCCAGGCTCTGCTCTCTGAGTGTAATCTCTGTTGACCAGTCAGTGGATGGAGGGGGGGGGGAGGGTGTGGCAGGAGTGCTGCATCGCAATCTGGGTCGTCCACCAGTAATCCCACAGAGTGGAAGTATGTTGCGGTGGGCATACAATGCCAAATGCTGAGCTCTTCCTTGGCCTCTGTCCAGCCAAGTTCTCGTCTCATGACAGACTTCTTTCAGTTTTTCTTCGACTGCAAGACTCACATGCTCTGATGTTATCTGTGAGAAATTCCTGACATTGATAAGGGCTGTCAAGTAGGGAGACACACATAATGAAAAATAATGGATTTAAAAGAACTATTTTATGCGGGGGCTTATGGTTTAAATCTATTGCCTTCAAGCCTTAGACGAATCTAATGTTTGATTTCTATGCTTGGAAAAAGAAATTTGGACCAACTTTTGTGAACCTGTGATTTGATTTTGCTGGAAAATTCTGAATGTAGGTGTCTAAAACTGTGCATTCTTTAGTCTGATAGGATTTTTCTTCTTGTGTTCCTGGATATAAACATCTCAGGGAATCTTTGGCACTTGCACACTATTTACAGTATTCCTTACCTCTTGTTACTAAGCCTGTTTGTGAAGATCAAATGTATTGTGCTGAGTCAGTGGGTCATAAATGAACACCTGTATTGTCTGTGTTCATGACATCCTAGTGACCTGACAGCAAGCATGTGATGAAGAGTGAGACAGTAATGCTTGGCCGCCAATTCTTTTGTCTACTTGATTTGTACTATGAAGGTGTCAGTACAATCCGTAAAGAGCAACGGTGCAAGAAAGTTAATGTAGGGTTGTTTTTTTTCCACAATCCTTGACTCTGGGCCTTTGTCTCCTCAATAAATCCCATGTGGCTGGTCAACTAATGTGACTCCACCCCTCAACCCAAGAGTATTTGATGAAAACATTCTGCTTGCCTTCCCAAAATTCATATTACGCAATTGCTACCTCCTATTATAATTAGTACTAACTCACTGAGTTGTACCAAAGATGTTCATACGGACTATGTAGGTCATGGTTCATACGGACTACGTGGGTCATGGTTCAGACAATGTACATTGCCGCAAAGCTGTTCTGCAAATAGAAAAGCAAACAGATTTCATCCTTTACATATTTGCTCACCTTAAGCTTGCCACGGTGGTCAGTCAACCCAGTATAATGTCAAGGACTAAATATGGTGACTGCAGCATCAGGGAACAGGGTTGAAAGTTCAAGTGTTAAAATTTAACATCTGCACTTGGCATGCATGGTTGGACTGCATAGTTAACCTTGGCATACACCATTAGCTGTTGTAGTGTCTTTACACTAACCCTAGGCATGGCAGGAGGAATACAAAAGTATAACTATAAAAAGACTAACACTGATCATGTTCAACAAAAACTTAAGTACCAGGATGCAGAAGAAACACCTTTAATCGTTCTGTGTTTGATACGAGGGAGTGTGTTGACATTATTTCAAGCTAAACTTCGAAATACTATGTTGCCCTTGTGGTCACATGCTGACCTCAAAACACAAAATAAACAATGTTAAAAAAAAAAAAATAATTATAAAATGTCCCTGGAAACAGTATTACACAACGTAAATCAAGCAGAGCTTCAGGAGATTTCATCCTTGAGTTTCTTTACCAACAAAACACAGCCACAAATAAAAGAAGTATAGATATATGACACAATGAGAAACACATGGGGACCTACTAATGGGCCTTGTGTCCTTTGAATGCGTCCGATTTTAAAGTCTCTCTGAAGTGTACGGTCCCCTTCAAAAAAACGTATAACATATAAAAGTGCAATTCGGAAGTAGAAAAAATACCTTTACAAACGAAAACGGAAAGCATCATGGGTAAATGCGGGTACAGGGTAAGTGATGTAACTGCTGTGTGGGCTGGTGGAATAAGGAGCAGCACTGGCTCTTGTGTAGACAGGGAATGAGGGATCAGAGCACACATCCATCCTGATGGGCTGAGCAGCTGCATTAGCAGTGAGTCCATGGTGTGTGCTGCCCCCTGTTGAGCAGATGGGGGAACTTCCAGCTGAAGCTTGAAGGAGGAGAAGCTCCTCAGAGTCCCAGCTGAAGCTCCTCTTTGTCCCAACTCGTCTGTGTGTGGACCGAGGCTGCTGCTCCACTCTGACCCGCACACTGGACAGAGGAGACGCTCTGGAGGCCCGAGCAGAGGGACCGTCTCTCTTCAGGAGGGATTCAATGGAGAAAGGACTGCTGAACTTCACCTCACATCTGATCTGAACAGCTGTGCAGGCTGCAGGTTCAGGAGAGTGGAGAGCTGAGCAGTGCTGGGGTGGTCTGCTCACGTTCTCCGTTTCCACTTTGCAGGCCAACTCGGGGAAGAGCTGCAGGATTCCTTTGAAGTGACGACGCACCATCTTTGCTGTGATCTGACTGGGATCCAGTTTCCAGTAGTTTCTCTTACTGTGCAGAGAATCTGGGACCACTGGAGTCTGAAACACAACACAGGGTTTTTAGATACAGGTTAATTTCTTCCTTTAGTAAAACAATGTGTCCATTTGAAATAATTTTTAAATAAAAAAATACCTTGACAAAACATTTGTTGTTGGATAAACAGACTCTGACGTTGTTCTCCACATATCTTCTGTCTTCACAAATTAGTGGTGCCAGCTTGTCCATCAACTACAAAACATCCAAGTTGAAATTAGGTTTTAAAATGACAATTGTGTTTCAAGACAGTTATGGCAAATGTCTTGACTCACTTACCTGAATAAAAGTGAGCATCTTGCCTGGAGCGTTTTGGAGGACGACAGCGATCTTAGCCAGGAAGGTAGTGCTCTTACTGAACACACCTCGCTGAGAGCTGCTGGCTGGAACAAAGAGAGGCAGCTGAGCTCCAAACTTCTCACTCCTGTTCTGCATCTTGTTTCTTGAAGAATCAAGAGGAGTCAGGTCTTCACACAGAGTATTGTGATCACAACCTCACTGAGAGCAGATGTGGACCTGAAGAGGTCAGCTCTGGATATAAGTCCTGTCGGGACAATAGGACATAAAAGCGTGTGCACTGCAGGTTAATGAGGGCCTTTGATAAGTAGATGAGCCATTACTGCTGAAGGTGGAGCCAGTGATCACAATAATAGTCTTACAAAAAGGTCATCAGCATGTCTATATGGATGATTTGAGAGTATGATCTGTCTGATTTTCAAACTTTATATCAAAACCTTAAGGTAACAGAAGTCTAACATTGCATACATATTAATTTCATGTATTAATTAGAACCTGTTTTCAGACTTCATCTAAAGTAACTGATACAAAATACATGTATTAAACTGGAAGCTTTTGTCCAAAGCAATGTATGAATTAAATACAATCCAAGCCACATTAAAACAAAGTACTGTACAAACAGTATATAAGTATTGTCAACTTTTGAAGCTTAATACAATTCAAACTAATTATAAAAACCTGACATGTAAAATGATTAACATCAATAACTTATCAGTTTCAGAGCGTATTTCGGTAGTTAACTTTGGAATAATCTTAAGAGTGAACTCACTAGTGAAATGCGTAGTGATCACATTGAAGTTGTTTTCACAGTGGAGCAGCAGACAAACTTCAGCTGATTCTCAACTGTCTGCAGGTGTGTGTTGTTCCTCCTTCAACCTGGGATACGGTTGACATTTTACCTTTAGTAATTATTACATAACCAAGATTCCAACTTACGTGTTCAACCTTATTTCTCAAGAGACGACATAAAGATGTTGCATTTCATCCTTTCAAAGCCTGGTCTGATACTACACAATACACAGCTGAGTGACGCTGACATTCCAATGAGCAATCTAATCACGTTCCAGCAGTTTGCACATCACTCCTTTTAAAGTCAAACCTATCGTCCTTTGTCCCATATAATGACAAAGGTAATTTACATGAGTGATCCTCGTTCAAATGCAACAATACATTACCTGTGCTGAATGCTTTAAAAACAAGTTTAGGACTGGACTCTGACTCTCTCTCTGTTTCCATTTTGACCAAACACTAGACCAGCTGATTTCACTTGTCTTTGATTGAAGCTGTGTTACTCAGCTGCTCTGGGATCTGTTCCAAGAAGTAGTTTAGTGAGGCGTCTAGATAACAAGGGGTTCCAGGACAATTGTCAGATAGCTCTAAGAAGTTTGAATAAAATTGTCACTATACATTAGGAATCATGACTCACCCAGACCACCCAGGTAATTCACAGGCAAGGACCATACCATCAACTAAGATGCAAAGAAAGGATTGATTAAATATGAAACGTGCGAGTAGTGAGTGATAGCTGGGAATGGCTGCAGTGTGGCCCCCAGGGGACACTATAGACCTTTTTCATGGCAGACATGTTGTCATGTCATAGTAGGAAAAGCACAGGTGTATTCAAAACCATTAATGATGGCTGCATTCCACTTAGAATAGGCACTGGTATTGTGCATGCTGACTCACTGAAATAGCTTACTGGGACACTTGATGGAATTGAGCCATCGTTAAGGTTATCAATTTCAGCTGTGCTTTTTCTACTATGACAAGTCAAAAAAATGTCTGCTGTGAAAAAGGTCCATGAGAGATGATAGAGGAGAGACAGAAAAGAGAGACAGAGGGTGAGAAACGGAAAGCGAGAACGAACAGGTGTGTAGGACAGGAAGGTGTTTATAGACGTAGAACAAGATTGAGGTGGGTTTGAGGTGTGGTCCTGCTCCTGAATGTTCGTTATTATCCCCCTCATATATTACAATACGACATGCCTCGTGTAAATCAAAGTGAATCAGCAGTAAAGCCGCAATCTAGTACAATAAAATAAGACCACCACAGATCAAATCATCTCCCAACTTGATTCTAATTATTCCAATTTTTTGACATTTTAAGAGCTAGTTATTCATCTAATAATGAAGAGTTGGGCATTTTCTTTCCAGAGCAACCAACTCAGTGGTGTGGCAGGACACATCATAATCTTGTATTGGTAATAAATACAGTGCATGTCTAATATACGTTGGGAAACAATATATATTAAATAATACAAAATATAAAACATTTCAATCCATTTAGTGGTTACAATGAGTATGTTTGCCATATTTCATGTAGAAAAAGAAACGAAAAGGATTACACTATTATCTTGAAACCATAAAATGCACACAGTGTACTTTAAAACATGTTTACTGTGCGTTAGTGAAATACTCCGGTTGTCTGTTCGGTCAGTTGAACCGAATGTGAATGAAGCTTAGATGAGGTGTAAATCATTGGAATGTGACCAAAGATTTGCATCCTGCTCAAATCCATTGTGTTTGATGTATTCAGCCATTTAAACTGTTACATTCCAGTGCCTATTACAGCCTTTGTCCGTGAGAGTGATTCACTTGTTTGTGAAAGGGCACAGTAGTTGAATCTACTAAATATGCATTATGTATTCTTTCAATCATCTCTGTACACAATATTAGAGAAAGATAAAATATTGCCTGATAAATTAAAAACTTTGTCTAAGAATACTAGCTTTGACTGATCTTAGTGTGTTCTTGTTTTTTTTTAAAGGGCAACAATAGACTGTGTAAGAGCTAATATTTGGGAAAAAAAGAGTGCACATCTTGCCAGTATCCCTAATCACCTTAACCTGTCTGAAACTAATTACAAAAGGAATAGAAATTCTCAAAAAAGGATGCTGATTTGTCTGTACACATGACACGTGCTACTGAGGCCCAGTCTGTCTGTGATCTGTGATGTGAGTCTGTTTGAAGTCCTCATAATTTTGACTCTTCATAACACCAACATTAAACTTCTTAAACACCTTATCAGCCCTTCAGCTGGATTCAAGAAATCTTTTAGTATTTAAACATTGCCTTTCCATACTCTTCTGTATAGAATAAAGAGGTTGATTTCTATATATACAACATATAGAAATCTACCTGTATAGAATGAGAGAATTGGAAAAGAGCCTTCTTCACAACATGTCCACTGGCAGCCACCTCAGGGTGAGTTCAACACTAACTGTCTGTGACACTGTAATGGACTGAACCAAAAGAGATCAGCACCTTGATGTGACGCGTGTTTAAATATCAGTAAATGACACCTTTTAAAATATCATTTTTAGGGAGTAATTGGTAAAAAATCTTTCCTAAGGTGAACAAAGTCTCAGAACATCCATATAGACATGCTGATAAATGTTATGGAAATACACTTTTTCTGTGATCACTGGCTCCACCTCCAGCAGTAATGGCTCATCTACTTACCAAAAACCCTCATTAACCTGCAGTGCACACCCTTTCATGTCCTATTGTCCCGACAGGACTTATATCCAGAGCTGACCTCTTCAGGTCCACATCTGCTCTCAGTGAGGTTGTGATCACAATACTCTGTGTGAAGACCTGACTCCTCTTGATTCTTCAAGAAACAAGATGCAGAACAGGAGTGAGAAGTTTGGAGCTCAGCTGCCTCTCTTTGTTCCAGCCAGCAGCTCTCAGCGAGGTGTGTTCAGTAAGAGCACCACCTACCTGGCTAAGATCGCTGTCGTCCTCCAAAACGCTCCAGGCAAGATGCTCACTTTTATTCAGGTAAGAAAGAGTCAAGTTGTTTTCAAGGACTATGATTAACACAAATGTCATATTGCATGAAACATTTTTCAAAAATATTAAAAAAAAACATTTTGTTTAATTTCAATTTGAATGTTTTGTAGATGATGGACAGACTGGCACCATTCATTCCTGAAGACAGAAAATCTGTTGAGAACAACATCAGAGTTTGTTTATCAACCAACAAATGTTTTGTCAAGGTAGGTTTCTATTTTAAAATTTTTATATTTCAAATGAACCCATTCATTGTTTTATTATATCAACTTAACCTCTGTTTCTAAAAACCCTGTGTTGTGTTTCAGACTCCAGTGGTCCCAGATTCTCTGCACAGTAAGAGAAACTACTGGAAACTGGATCCCAGTCAGATCACAGCAAAGATGGTGCGTCGTCACTTCAAAGGAATCCTGCAGCTCTTCCCCGAGTTGGCCTGCAAAGTGGAAACGGAGAACGTGAGCAGACCACCCCAGCACTGCTCAGCTCTCCACTCTCCTGAACCTGCAGCCTGCACAGCTGTTCAGATCAGATGTGAGGTGAAGTTCAGCAGTCCTTTCTCCATTGAATCCCTCCTGAAGAGAGACGGTCCCTCTGCTCGGGCCTCCAGAGCGTCTCCTCTGTCCAGTGTGCGGGTCAGAGTGGAGCAGCAGCCTCGGTCCACACACAGACGAGTTGGGACAAAGAGGAGCTTCAGCTGGGACTCTGAGGAGCTTCTCCTCCTTCAAGCTTCAGCTGGAAGTTCCCCCATCTGCTCAACAGGGGGCAGCACACACCATGGACTCACTGCTAATGCAGCTGCTCAGCCCATCAGGATGGATGTGTGCTCTGATCCCTCATTCCCTGTCTACACAAGAGCCAGTGCTGCTCCTTATTCCACCAGCCCACACAGCAGTTACATCACTTACCCTGTACCCGCATTTACCCATGATGCTCTCCGTTTCTGGTTGTAATGTGTTTCGTACCTGACATACCAGCTTTCTGCAGCACTTTTCAATAAAATATAAAAACAAATAATTTTTGTGTAGTTATTTTTTTCCAATTTTCCAACATTTAAACAAACACTTGATAAAAAGTGATGCAAATAAATCATTCATTTCAGAGGAAAACAACAATAAAATGCATTATCACTGATCACATTTATACAATTCAAAAAAGATGTTAAAACTGAATTTTTGGTACATTTGTAAAAAAGATTCTGATAAAATGATTGTCATTACCACACAAAAGTTGATTTTATACTAAGGATAATAAGCAAAAGTAAACTACGGTAAATATGATTATTATTTACCTCTGCCTATTCATGTCCACATTCAGGAGGCCAAAGCAAGCCTTTCAAAATAATAACTGAATGTATTGAAACAAACTCTCCCTAATGTGTGTAATCATTAAGAAGAAAAGTACATATTTCATAGGAAACCCGTAGGTCTAAGTGGAAATGTTTGCACTTCACTACATTCCAGTTCATTTTAGTTTTAGAGGAAACTTAATACATATTTATTAGATGCAAAAACAGTTTGTCCCTCCACAAAGAAATCCCCATCAGAGACAACAGCTGTAATAAATAAGGTGACAAGGGTGGTTGAGAGTGATTAAACAAGAACAATGATGCTTTTAAGTGGAAAGCTTTTGGCAACATTCCAGCTATTTTCACCTTATCTGAGGTCCACTGTGTCATTCAGTGGAGTGACCAGACGGCAAGATCATTTCACTGATACACAACAAACATTATGTTGTGTGGATCTTTGCTACTTTATACTTCTACTCCACGGCATTTTAGAGGGAAATATTTGCCTTTTTACCCCACAGCTATGTTGTAAAGCATGTTGGATACCTGTTGGTTGCTGCAAAGCGTGATTGATTGATTGAATTACAAGTCAAGCAGTGTACATATAGTACTCACTATCAGTGAGTGTATGCTATATTTTGAATATTTTAACAGCTTTACCTTGCTGTCAAACAGCCCTGTTTAAGTTTACATGGCGGGAGCTGAAGCCGTTATCTACTGTATGTTCTTGTCAAAGCCACCAGACTCCATTGACAAAAACATCTATTTTATCTTGCAGAACATGGGAGTTGCTGGTTAGTTTGGACAGTTTCTAACCCTTTTAAAAAATTATATATTTTTTTAGGTGGGCCTTTTTTTAGGTGGCTAAAATACATTTAGCTACTGCCCCCATCCACAACAGTACATTGCTTAGCTTCGGTGCCTGTCATTCTGCCTGTTTCTCCAAACTAGGGACGTGCCAACCGCCATCTGGGTAATACACTGACTATGTATAAGTAAAGATAAGTAAAAATCCTCTTAAATTACTAATATTAATACTTGTACTGAAAACAACCAAAAGCTTCATTTGGTTTTACATTTTGTTATAAAACATGGTTCATCGCAGGAATGAATAAACTTGTACAATAACATGTGCTGCAGAAAGCTGGTATGTCAGGTACGAAACAAATTACAACCAGAAACGGAGAGCATCATGGGTAAATGCGGGTACAGGGTAAGTGATGTAACTGCTGTGTGGGCTGGTGGAATAAGGAGCAGCACTGGCTCTTGTGTAGACAGGGAATGAGGGATCAGAGCACACATCCATCCTGATGGGCTGAGCAGCTGCATTAGCAGTGAGTCCATGGTGTGTGCTGCCCCCTGTTGAGCAGATGGGGGAACTTCCAGCTGAAGCTTGAAGGAGGAGAAGCTCCTCAGAGTCCCAGCTGAAGCTCCTCTTTGTCCCAACTCGTCTGTGTGTGGACCGAGGCTGCTGCTCCACTCTGACCCGCACACTGGACAGAGGAGACGCTCTGGAGGCCCGAGCAGAGGGACCGTCTCTCTTCAGGAGGGATTCAATGGAGAAAGGACTGCTGAACTTCACCTCACATCTGATCTGAACAGCTGTGCAGGCTGCAGGTTCAGGAGAGTGGAGAGCTGAGCAGTGCTGGGGTGGTCTGCTCACGTTCTCCGTTTCCACTTTGCAGGCCAACTCGGGGAAGAGCTGCAGGATTCCTTTGAAGTGACGACGCACCATCTTTGCTGTGATCTGACTGGGATCCAGTTTCCAGTAGTTTCTCTTACTGTGCAGAGAATCTGGGACCACTGGAGTCTGAAACACAACACAGGGTTTTTTAGAGGTTAAGTTCCTCCTTTAAAAAAAATGTATTAATGGGTTCATTTGAAATATTAAAAGTTTCGAAATAGAAACTTACCTTGACCAGTGGCGCAACTACCCAGTGTCAGAGGGGTATGCAGCGACAATTTTGCAAAATTAAAAAAAATGCCGGACATCGTCATGTATGGGCTTTAAATAATAAAGGTTTATTTTAAAGTATATCAGCGATGTTAATGGTTGCACGGTTGCCCTTGGCAACCAAATTGTGACAATTGGCAACCTAATCATCACCCCTGGTTGATGTGATTTGAGTGGTGGTGGCTTTCCATCTCTGTCTGCACTATTTCTACCCCCAAAAAGGACACAGTGAATAGGTTAGTCAACAAAACTTCAAACCATACTGGAAATTTAGTTTTGTGTGGCCTAACTAATAGAACTCCTACCTGATGGTCATCACGTCGTCACTTCAAAGGAATCCTGCAGCTCTTCCCCGAGTTGGCCTGCAAAGTGGAAACGGAGAACGTGAGCAGACCACCCCCAGCACTGCTCAGCTCTCCACTCTCCTGAACCTGCAGCCTGCACAGCTGTTCAGATCAGATGTGAGGTGAAGTTCAGCAGTCCTTTCTCCATTGAATCCCTCCTGAAGAGAGACGGTCCCTCTGCTCGGGCCTCCAGAGCGTCTCCTCTGTCCAGTGTGCGGGTCAGAGTGGAGCAGCAGCCTCGGTCCACACACAGACGAGTTGGGACAAAGAGGAGCTTCAGCTGGGACTCTGAGGAGCTTCTCCTCCTTCAAGCTTCAGCTGGAAGCTCCCCCATCTGCTCAACAGGGGGCAGCACACACCATGGACTCACTGCTAATGCAGCTGCTCAGCCCATCAGGATGGATGTGTGCTCTGATCCCTCATTCCCTGTCTACACAAGAGCCAGTGCTGCTCCTTATTCCACCAGCCCACACAGCAGTTACATCACTTACCCTGTACCCGCATTTACCCATGATGCTCTCCGTTTCTGGTTGTAATGTGTTTCGTACCTGACATACCAGCTTTCTGCAGCACTTTTCAATAAAATATAAAAACAAATAATTTTTTGTGTAGTTATTTTTTTTCCAATTTTCCAACATTTAAACAAACACTTGATAAAAAGTGATGCAAATAAATCATTCATTGCCAGAGGAAAACAACAATAAAATGCATTATCACTGATCACATTTATACAATTCAAAAAAGATGTTAAAACTGAATTTTTTGGTACATTTGTAAAAAAGATTCTGATAAAATGATTGTCATTACCACACAAAAGTTGATTTTATACTAAGGATAATAAGCAAAAGTAAACTACGGTAAATATGATTATTATTTACCTCTGCCTATTCATGTCCACATTCAGGAGGCCAAAGCAAGCCTTTCAAAATAATAACTGAATGTATTGAAACAAACTCTCCCTAATGTGTGTAATCATTAAGAAGAAAAGTACATATTTCATAGGAAACCCGTAGGTCTAAGTGGAAATGTTTGCACTTCACTACATTCCAGTTCATTTTAGTTTTAGAGGAAACTTAATACATATTTATTAGATGCAAAAACAGTTTGTCCCTCCACAAAGAAATCCCCATCAGAGACAACAGCTGTAATAAATAAGGTGACAAGGGTGGTTGAGAGTGATTAAACAAGAACAATGATGCTTTTAAGTGGAAAGCTTTTTGGCAACATTCCAGCTATTTTCACCTTATCTGAGGTCCACTGTGTCATTCAGTGGAGTGACCAGACGGCAAGATCATTTCACTGATACACAACAAACATTATGTTGTGTGGATCTTTGCTACTTTTATACTTCTACTCCACGGCATTTTAGAGGGAAATATTTGCCTTTTTACCCCACAGCTATGTTGTAAAGCATGTTGGATACCTGTTGGTTGCTGCAAAGCGTGATTGATTGATTGAATTACAAGTCAAGCAGTGTACATATAGTACTCACTATCAGTGAGTGTATGCTATATTTTGAATATTTTAACAGCTTTACCTTGCTGTCAAACAGCCCTGTTTAAGTTTACATGGCGGGAGCTGAAGCCGTTATCTACTGTATGTTCTTGTCAAAGCCACCAGACTCCATTGACAAAAAACATCTATTTTTATCTTGCAGAACATGGGAGTTGCTGGTTAGTTTGGACAGTTTCTAACCCTTTTAAAAAATTATATATTTTTTTAGGTGGGCCTTTTTTTAGGTGGCTAAAATACATTTAGCTACTGCCCCCATCCACAACAGTACATTGCTTAGCTTCGGTGCCTGTCATTCTGCCTGTTTCTCCAAACTAGGGACGTGCCAACCGCCATCTAGGTAATACACTGACTATGTATAAGTAAAGATAAGTAAAAAATCCTCTTAAATTACTAATATTAATACTTGTACTGAAAAACAACCAAAAGCTTCATTTGGTTTTACATTTTGTTATAAAACATGGTTCATCGCAGGAATGAATAAACTTGTACAATAACATGTGCTGCAGAAAGCTGGTATGTCAGGTACGAAACAAATTACAACCAGAAACGGAGAGCATCATGGGTAAATGCGGGTACAGGGTAAGTGATGTAACTGCTGTGTGGGCTGGTGGAATAAGGAGCAGCACTGGCTCTTGTGTAGACAGGGAATGAGGGATCAGAGCACACATCCATCCTGATGGGCTGAGCAGCTGCATTAGCAGTGAGTCCATGGTGTGTGCTGCCCCCTGTTGAGCAGATGGGGGAACTTCCAGCTGAAGCTTGAAGGAGGAGAAGCTCCTCAGAGTCCCAGCTGAAGCTCCTCTTTGTCCCAACTCGTCTGTGTGTGGACCGAGGCTGCTGCTCCACTCTGACCCGCACACTGGACAGAGGAGACGCTCTGGAGGCCCGAGCAGAGGGACCGTCTCTCTTCAGGAGGGATTCAATGGAGAAAGGACTGCTGAACTTCACCTCACATCTGATCTGAACAGCTGTGCAGGCTGCAGGTTCAGGAGAGTGGAGAGCTGAGCAGTGCTGGGGTGGTCTGCTCACGTTCTCCGTTTCCACTTTGCAGGCCAACTCGGGAAGAGCTGCAGGATTCCTTTGAAGTGACGACGCACCATCTTTGCTGTGATCTGACTGGGATCCAGTTTCCAGTAGTTTCTCTTACTGTGCAGAGAATCTGGGACCACTGGAGTCTGAAACACAACACAGGGTTTTTAGAGGTTAAGTTCCTCCTTTAAAAAAAATGTATTAATGGGTTCATTTGAAATATTAAAAGTTTCGAAATAGAAACTTACCTTGACCAGTGGCGCAACTACCCAGTGTCAGAGGGGTATGCAGCGACAATTTTGCCCCCCCCATTTAAAAAAAATGCCGGACATCGTCATGTATGGGCTTTAAATAATAAAGGTTTATTTTAAAGTATATCAGCGATGTTAATGGTTGCACGGTTGCCCTTGGCAACCAAATTGTGACAATTGGCAACCTAATCATCACCCCTGGTTGATGTGATTTGAGTGGTGGTGGCTTTCCATCTCTGTCTGCACTATTTCTACCCCCAAAAAGGACACAGTGAATAGGTTAGTCAACAAAACTTCAAACCATACTGGAAATTTAGTTTTGTGTGGCCTAACTAATAGAACTCCTACCTGATGTCATCACTGGTCCCATCTCTACGTGATGCTATCGCCGACCTCATGTCTGTATCATTGACTCCTTGCCTGTGTTCTTCTCCACTAAGACATCTTGTCAAACAAACATTATGTAATAGATTTTTCATTAGTTTTTCCATATCAATAATATTAAGAAATTAATCTGTTGGTATCAAGTGGCTCCCCCTACACTTCCACCTAATGTTAGACCTACCTGTTGCCTTCCCCTGTCTTTCCTGATCCACCATCCTCACACCTGAATGAAATGAACTCACTGTTAAATATAGCAGCCTAAATTCAATTCTTAAATCAGCCTAGTGATGACATCAGATAAGACAACTATGATGCAGTAAGGTTGTGCTGCTGTTGAAATTACATTCACATTTTGTAATTTGTATTTTAAATATTTATATTTTTTTTCATATTTATTTATTTTTCTTCTTGTCATTTATTGTGCATGGGATTGGTACCATAGGGTTTAACCAAAATCTAAATGTAGCTATCAGCAACATTGGTTTGCATCAAGTTAGCAAACACTAGCCAGTCTGTTAACATGGATATTTGCAAGCCTCCAAGTTTGGTAGCAAATCTAAAACAGTATAGTTATGTACAATAGTTATGTTTTCCAGATTATTGTCATTTATTGTACCTTATATTTATCATTTTTCAGCTAAGCAACCTCGGTTTTGCATATTGTAAGCTAGCCGTCAACCCCCATTTGGCTGCTACATTCCCAGTGTTAGCAAACACTAGCTAGTCTGTTAACATATATTATGTTAATATTTGCGAGCCTCCCAGCACAGATGTCACACTTTAAATCCTACCTGTTGCCTCTCACCATCCACTTATTTAACTGCTGTCGCATCCCTGGACATTTCATCTCCGTTTCCCTCTTTCTTTTTCTATTTTCAGCCCCAACAGCTGTTTTGCTTTGCTCTTTTTCCATAGACAACTCACTACTCGTACCTGCTCACTCAGCGCTCACAGCTTTTTTAATTTATTTTTTTAACCATCTGACCTTGACAAAACATTTGTTGGTTGATAATCAAACTATTGTTCTCAACAGATTTTCTGTCTTCAGGGATTATTCTGTTGTATACAACTACAAAACATCAGGTTGAAATAAAGTGTTTTTGAAATGTGTTCTTTGCAAAATGAGATTTTTGTTAAACATAGTCCTTGAAAACCACTTCACTCTTTACCTGAATAAAAGTGAGCATCTTGCCCGGTGCGTTTTGGTGGAGTACAGCGATCTTAGCCAGGTAGGTGGTGCTCTTACTGAACACACCTCGCTGAGAGCTGCTGGCTGGAACAAAGAGAGGCAGCTGAGCGCCAAACTTCTCACTCCTGCATCTTGTTTGTTGAAGAATCAGGAGTTCTTGAGCATGTTTTGGTTACTCTCACTCTTATACAAACACAAAAAAATATTTAAGCTCTGTAGCCATGACTCTTGCTCCCAACTATTTGGGGTTTTGGCAATCTGGATATTTGATTTTCTTATCTAACACACTCATCTTTACTTGAACAAGAATGTCAACTAAATGTCAAACATGTCAGCTCATTCAATGTCTGAATATATGTTATTTGTATTTTACCTTGAATAAATGTGAAAGCTTTTGAGAATGGAAAAGCTACAATGAGTCTATAAAGTGTTTTTAAGTATGCAAGTCAAGAACAAGTAATTTTAGGTTGCTTATCTCATATGCTGTTTGAATGTTTCTGAAATAAACCACTGCAAAAAACAGGAATGTTGACCAAAGTGACACCACAGCATTGAACCCATCTCCTGACTTACAACAATGCTGTTGTCCACACTTAACCAGAACAGTCTACACAACTGTCTATGACTGGAGATGCAACAATGTCTTGACTAGCATCCAGCTGAAATACAGACAAGACTGAGTTTGCCATTTGGCACATTGTACTTTGTATTTGAAATACAGACTGGTTCTTTGCGCTCACTAAACTGCTCTCAAATATCTTTTGGTATCATACAATGCAGATGAAATCCTCTTGGCACAATACCAAAGAAGCACTTCCATTGTACTTATTGGATGTTTCCTGGTTGCTTAATATGTCAGATGTTCCTTTTATGTCCGCAAAACAGTCTGTAACTGGCAAAGATACTGACTTTTAAGTTGAGTGTCAACCATGGACAAAAACATGAGATTGTTTTCTACTAAGAAATACCAATTGAATTTGGATTAGTTGAATTTATGTCAAGATACACAACTTGGTCATTTCACATGACAATTTATTTCCCCCCTCATATTGTAAAGCTTGAAAAACAGACCTGTCAATCAAAGAAGTAAACAACCACTACATCACGTGGAAGGACAGAAGACGCAGGACAGAGACTAAATGAAATAAAATGCCATTTTATTGTTCAGCCGTGTCATAACCTCGTCTCCAAAATAAGCACAGCAGGACTACAACTGGTTCATCAACCTAGCTACCCTTGATAGCAAATAAAACTGGGTTTCATTAGACCACCAATGATAGCATTAAAGACTTTTCTATCAGACATCCAATGATAGCATACAAAATAGTTGTTAACCTACCAGTGATACTGTATATAAAAACACTTGTCTCTAGATTTATCCCCAACCCACCCTCAATTTCACCCATCTCCCTCTTTAGAATATTTGTGACACTGAAATATTTTATGCTTGAACAAGCACATATTAAGAATGCATAATTCTCCATTTTTGAGATTATAAAAAAAAACTACACAATGTTACACTTTAAGTCAGAGTACAATTCAACTGATTAGTGTTCTACACATTCGGCCATAAACCAAAGGAACATTGTATAATATCACTATAACTTAACACTACATGTAATATACGTTGTATTTTTTTTTTTTTAAATTACAAATGATTAGCAGTGAAGAGAAAATGAAGATGGCTAGTGCGAAGGCAAGCTGGGTCAGTACCATAACAGAGAATGAGTAATACAAAAAGAAATAAAAAAATAGAATAAGAAAAATAGAAACAAATAACTGATAAGAATACAGGCAAGGCTAAAACATATGTGTTTCAAACTTTTGAGATCCACCTCATGTGCACTCATCCATATAGGTGACCTGCTCCAAGACCTCCATTGTGTGATTCCACATCTGATACTTTAACCCCTTCTTCCCCCCACCCCCCACTTCAACTTGCTTAAACATTCCCATGGCAACCATCTTCTTTGTTTTCTTGTGTCAGGCACTTTCCAAGACCTCTTATTACCATCAACAACTCTACAGGCCAATCATAATGCTGCTTTAGACAATACAGACCAATCACAATGCAGGTTCAGAATACAACTGCAAAAGAGAACAGGACAAAATGTTCAGTGTTGCTAGTTATATCAATATTGCTTTTACTTTGAACTTGCGCCGTCTGTTGACGTCGGTCTTACCAATCCTACAGGTCGGTGTCAAACCAGGCCAGCTGGTTGCTGTCCATCAGGTCTTGGGTGTGGCCAAGGTCTGGCAACGGATCAGTGTGGTGGCCCAGGTCGGGCAGAGTGTCAGCATGGTAGTCAGCACCTTCCATCATGGGGTCCAAAAGGGAGTCCTGGCCGTAGGCTGCTGGGTAGGCCCGGTAGGCTACATCTGGAAAGGCAAAAAAAATGTGTGTATTAAATTGGTGCAAAAGGTTCCAATGACACAGACACAAGGATGTATTTAGTTTTATTTTAAACAAATGCATAGCGCTCTGCGATCATTGCTGGGTGAAACAAAATGATATATCAGCCGGAAGAGGCAGAATGACACACAGTTAAGTTTCATCATATTCCATGAAATATAGTTTTTATGATCTCAACTGATGAGACAAAAGCCACTATGTAGAAATACAATTGTTCTGTTGACTCAAAATTCAGTTACAACATATTTTCTATCAATAGAAACCACAAAAGCAGATGCTTTTAAAGATCAAATTACATAAACCAGGATGGACCAAGGATTATGAAATAAAGAGGCAAGAAACAGATTAAGGATTTTATTAGAGATAATACTTGCACTTACCATCCTGCCTGTAAGCCAGAGGGTCTCCCTGAGCTCCCATATCCAGTCCCAGGTCTCCAGTCTATAAAAAGGCAAAAAAAAGGTAATGAGTAAAGCCTGACATTAGACAGCCTATGTAGAGGAGTGGATGTCTCAGTCCCCAATTCTATAGTACATTACTTATTGTGTACAGTATACACTATGACATAGACATTGCTGAGTGAGTGAATAAAAAAAAAAAATATATATATAAAAAAATATTTGGTCACTGTTTCAGTGTGAAGGCACAACATTCTCAAAACCTGCTAAAAAGTCTATGTTGTACCGGACTTTTTTCGTGTGTGCATGGATGCGCATGTGTGTACCTCATTCCAGGCCATGGGCTCAGTTCTGAACAAAGAGCTGGTCAGCTCCACTGACAGACGTTTCTTGTAGTCCTGGGGCTTGTCCTCAGACATGCGGAACAGGACAGCTGCAGCATAGGTTGCTACAAGAGACGATGCACAGCAACACAAGTCAGGTACACCGAGTGTACACAAGAACATTGACAATCAGAACTGTGTGCATGTATACTCACCAACGCCCTCATTACGGGAGTGCAGCAGCTCAGTGAGGGGTGCAGTGGCTCCTTCAGCTTCGATTGCCTCAGCAGCTTCTTTGTCCTGAGCCAGTTCACACAGCACACCTGCTGCCACACGCTGGATATTCTCCACTGGTGAATACAGCAACTGGAGACAGTGAATAGCAGAGAGAAAGATAAGATGTTTGATGAAGAGAGTTGAAATGCATGTAGTGGAACAAAAGCGAGGGAAAGAGGAGAATCAAAGTTGCTATTAACAGATTTTGTATTTCCAACACAAAATCATTTAATTGCTAAACATTTTTAACAAATACATTTTGTCTGTAATAAGATTGGGGGTTATATTTTACCTGGACAAAGAGTGGAATGGTGTTGAGCCCTCTGATGACAATTCTGTTGTGGACATCCCGGGCCAGGATGTGCAGAGCTCCTGTGCAGCCTTCCACAATTTCCTCCATACGCACACCTTCCTGTATGTGTAAGAGTGGGGGGAAAAAAGGCAAATTAAACACACACAAAACAATCTAAATGTTCAAATACAGAAAGCATGAGGTTCTTGGCTTGGTTACACACCACAAACTGCTGCTGGTTGCCCCCCATGCTGGTGCGCCTTTGGGTGTCCTGGTGAGCCCTGACAAGCAGTTGGACCAGTCGGGGGATGGCTCCCTGCTCCCGCAGAGCACTGTGGTTGGCTGGGCAAAGAGCCAGATTGCGGATCAGACCAACTGTGGCCTACATAGGGGGAAAATTAAATATATTTTAGTTAGTTAGAATTAAATTCTGGTAATCAATGTCAGTATGCGAGGTTGATCCAACAGTATGTTCTGGGAGACGTGTAGGTGCGGAGAAACTGAGAAGGCTAATGACCTTGATTAGTGGCCAGTGGGACGGAGGGTGCAGTAGCTTGACCACCACTGGCAGGCCGTAATGAAGGCGCACAGCATTCTGGGCCATCTCAGCATCCTGGTGGCGGGAGGTCAGGTGACGCAGGGCACAGACTGCTGGCTCTGTGATGTCCTCTCTGTCACCGGCCCTGAGCACGGTTCGTACCAGAGCCTCAATGCCGCCAACCTAACACGTGATGAGATCAATCAGTGGACTACATCTTGTTACATCATTACAAAAATAAGACTGCAGACAAATAATTTAAAACTAGAATACCCAATCTACACTCCAAAGAGATACGTAGTTATGTTCAAAAGGTAAAATACGTACCTGGCAGACCATGAGTTTGTTACTATAGTTGTTGCAGGTCAGGTTGGAGAGGATGCCAGCAGCACATGTCACTACATTGATGTCATCACTGCCCAGCAGCTGGACCAGGGTCCCCAGGAGACCCTCCATACCCTCCTGGAGAGAGCAGAGGACAGGTTCGAAGGGCCAAATGAAAACAATTGAGGGGCGATGACTGGATACATCCTAAATATATAGCATTTTGTTTTATCTAATACTTTATATTAAATGGGATTCTATAAGTGGGCAAGAAGGTTCCTGTATGTATGTGGTCATTCTGTACATCCATACCGAATGTAGTTGCCATACATAATATCAAAAAAACGGTGTTCCTTGTATTGTTGTGTTTTTTTTGTAACATGCTATGGACATTTAACACACCGTTTACTGAGCAACAGTTCTTAACATTGAACCTAGGGGCTCATAAGAAGCATTTGTGACTACTGAGAGTGTGTGTTGTACCTGTTTAGTGGCAGCATCTGAAAGATTCCTCAGAGTCCAGAGGCAGTTCTGGACCAGACGCTGGCTGTGGTCTGTCAGGTGAAGTCCCAAGGCCTGCATGCCTCCTACACACACAAGCCACAATTCAACAAACAATTCATTACATCAGAGGAATTGCACCCTAGTAGCAAACCACAACTAGAAACTAGAACATTTATCCATTTTACATAGTATTGTGTTTCCAGTCTATTTCTGTACATACCAGCCTCTACGATAGCAGGCTTGTTGCTTGAACAAACAGAGAGCACCTTGAGCACTCTGCTTGTGGTCCACAGCAGTTTCTCATATGTAAAGGTCCTCATGATGTTGACCAGGGCCTGGGGACCGCCGCTGGCCAGAATGATTAGCTAAAACAAAGACAGTTTTATGTTTATAAATGCTTCAAACTGCTGCCAGGCAAGTGGCATCAGCAGACCCTTCAGGGGCGTTTAAACCAGGATAGAATGAATCAGGGTTTCCGCCAGTGTATTACAGGCCCGCCAGGCCTAAGCATTGGTGATTTTTAAAACAAAAAAAACATTTTAAAGAGATTTCTTTTTTTTAAAATTTAAAATGTGTTTTACAAGTGGCAAACTAATTTCAGGATTAACTCAGTGTGTAGGTTATGTGCGTAACGTTAACGAGTGTGCGTTCCAAAGAAGCACGTGAATGTGTAATGATATGAAGTTAACAGTAACATTACAGCTGTGAATGAAGCAACACCTCCAAAAAGCCACTCGGCCACCAGGCCTAACAACTTTTCTGGCGGCAACCCTGAATGAATGCATGTGAATACATGCATACATTTATACGTATATCATTTATCTTCCAATACCTTGCTTTCCTGGTTGCCATATGCAAGGATCTGCAGGCAGTCCGTAGTGATTGCCAGGAACTTGACATTGGTGTTAGACAACAGGGCCACCATCTTCTGCAGTCCTCCAGCCAGGCGCACCGCCATCTTTGCCCCTTCCTGATGCAACAACAGGTTGTGGAGCGTGGTGATGGCGTAGAACAAAACACTGTCAACTGGCGAGCTGGAAGAAAATCCAAATAAAGAAAATGATCAGACACCAGTCCAAAACACGATTAAACTGAGCATTTAAGATACAAATAAACACAATTATCAAATAAATTATTTTATTTTGAAGCATGTGTGTTTTGGAGAGAACTAGTTAAATCCATCAGTCAGCTGGGGATGTGGGCACAGCAGTGTTGTTGGGATGAACTCACATTTTACATAAAGTGTTTGTGTGTAAAGTGCCCGGGAGAACGTTGTGTCCAGTGGCAATCTGGCAAAACCATGTTTTTGTTACTTTGGAGCACTGTTATAGTACGACAGTTTTCCGTACTACATATCTGCCCTTATAATACTGTACAAGGAACAATTAACATATTGACAACATTTTAAGGTTACTTAAAGCACAACAAAGAAACTTAAATCACTGCAAATTTAATGGAAACTATAAAGTGACTATATAACGTAAACCATCAGCATACCTTAAAAGATTACCATTTTTTCACTCAGGTAGGTAGATATTATAATCCAAATTGCTACCTTCAAATATATTTGGTGATCACCTGTTTGTACTTGAGAGCAGAGTATTTTGCTCTTTAGGAATATAGCTGGTTGGTGATGATCCGGAGTTGGGTATTTGAGGATATAGCCACCATTTGTCATAGTGCTTTTCTCACATCAAAGCAAAGTGTTGAATCTGTTTTACTTCACATTGTTAGTCTACTCCTTGCTAGTTTGTTGATTGTTTAAGATGGGCTTCTCTCTGTGCAGGTGGCGAACCAGGATAATGCTTGGTAAAAGCTTTAACACAGGTTGTCTTTATTTGCAGTTGACTCATTGTGTGCTAAATCATGATTTATAGGCTCATAGACGTTGCAGCACAGTACATTGTTGGATTTTTTAAACTGTGCCCAGCCTTCACCGGTAACATAAAGTTAGAAAAAGAGAAAAGGGAGCGTGTATGAGACACATTTTAGTTTATTTGTGCCATTGTCTTAAAAGCCTACACTACCGGTCAAAAGTTTGGGGTCACTTAGACATTTCCATTCCACTCCAGACAGAATACCAGCTGAGATCAGTTGCATTGTTTTTTTTGTTTTTTAACCAGGGCAGCAGTTTTCAGATTACATTATGTGCTTACATAATTGCAAAAGGGTTCTCCAATGTTTTCTCAGTTAGCCTTTTAAAATGATATCAGATTAGTAAACAGAATGTGCCTTTGGAACATTGGATGAATGGTTGCTGATAATGGGCAATGTAGATATTGCATTAAAGATCAGCCACTTCTTTCTACAACAGTCGAGAACCCTTTTGCAATTATGTAAGCACATAATGTAATCTGAAAACTGCTGCCCTGATTAAAAAAGCATGCAACTGATCTCAGCTGGTATTCTGTCTGTAATGGAAATTTCTAAGTGACCCCAAACTTTTGACCGGTAGTGTATGCGATTATTGAATATTGTAGCCTGCGGGACATAATCAAGCACACAAACAACATGTCTAGCCAATTAGTGGCCGATGGGACAGAGTCAATTGTCAAAGCCTGTAAAATAGTATTACTGCCTACCTTATGAACTACCATTCATTGATACATGTTGTATACCTTACAAGTGTAGAGTAAGAGCAGATTGAATTTAATTTGCTTATTATGAAGTTCTGCTCCTGTAGTAGTCACCCTATCGTTATTTGGCATTGTAGGGAGGCTCCACCTGACCAAACAATGGCAGCGGTGGCTGATCATGACTCAGCCAGCGCCACACCAGACCGCAGTGGCATTAAGCTGTACTAGGTTACCTTTATTAAATCGTCTGAAAATGACACCGGGCTGCTACAGCATAACCATACAGATCTCTACACACAGACTGGTCGGTTATAACTCAACATTTCTCTGTTCTCAGCTAAGATGGACGGCATAGCGCTGGAGTTTTTCAATAACGCTGCATAAATTAGCCAGAGGATATTTAGCTAGCAGCTTAATCCTGACAAAATACCACTGTGAATTTCAGCAATATTTGGGTCCAGCTCTAGAGGGTTGTGCATTGTTAGACACAAATGTGCATTTAAGTGTGTATGCACTTCACAACATACAATATTGTGAATGGGTTATACTTAGATTTTTAAAGAATTACATCTTGGGAGTTAATTTGTTCTAAATCATATCAATAATGCACATAATAGTATATCACAATTATCAGAAGGTACTCTTATGAATTCTGAGGTATTTTAGTCACCTACATGTATGAATATTGATTTTATGTAAAGTTTCTATCTTTATCAATCGTATTAACTGATACTGCACAATTCCTCCAGTTTCTTACCCCAACATCTTGACCAGGGCAGGAATGCCTCCAGACTTGAAGATTGCAAGGAGACCCTCACGATGGTGGGAAAGGTTGTGCAAGGTGCCAGCAGAGCAGCGAGCTGTCTCCACGTCACCAGTGTTCTGCATGGCACGAACAACGGCCGAAACCATTTGTGGGGAACGCATCAGGGCGTGGCGGGACGCCTCCTTCTTTGACAACTGATGCACCATTACAGCTGCTTTATTCACAACAACCTAGGACAGAGACAACGTTAGTTAAGGATGCATGATTTAGAATGGATGTAAACTGCATTGCTATAATAATTTACATGATACCACATGCTCCTCAGCAGGTACCATTTTGGCATTTGAGTGTATTAGTGCACATACCTGGTCCTCATCATTGAGCAGTTTGGTAAGCTCAGGGATGGCACGAGTGGCCAGCTCAGCATCATCTTGATAGTTAATGAGGTTGACCACAGCATGCTTCAGCATCTGAGAAGGCTCTGCCAGGCGCTGCACTGCTGTGGGTTGGGCAGCATCCAGCTGGGTAGGTGGGATCTGGATCCCCTCCTCCAAGGTCTCGGGGAACATGGCAGCACGCACACGCTGGGCCCGGGTCATGGCATACCCCTCAATGTCTGAAAATAATACAATATGACGATTAATATGAGATTGTAGAAATTTGTCAATCATCAGAGATTTATAGCATTTATGCTGTAGTAGCGATCCAAATGTTTTATATATACACAGTATCTATATTAAAAAAAATAAAATTAAAAAATAAAATCAGTATCTCGTATACCTGTGGGCTCAGGAGTGAAGGGCTGGTTGAACTCCCAGTCATAGAGAATTGGATCATCCTCCTCAGCATCAGGGTTCCCCTTGCCACTCAGAGATGGGGCTGTGGTGGTGACTCCAGACTGAATTCCTGAATCCAGGTAGGACTGCTGCTGCCACTGGGTCACTGCAGCCTTGCTGTCTCCCATTGCCATGTCCAACTCCATCAAATCAGCTACATAAAAAGTGAAAGAAATGTGAAACACAAGGAATGAGAGTAATCTGTACTTCACTTTAACTTAATTTCTCATTTTAAGCCAAGAAAAAATATTTAAGAGTGATCTTAAAAGGTTTCAGTAATCTTATAAGTAATATAACATTCCCAATCTTAAATCAATGCAAATAGGAGATGTAATCATTACAGAAGTGGTAGTTAGTTGTGTGGAGAATAAAGAAGGACACAAAGTGAGAGTGACAAAAACAAAGAATCCTGTTAAAGCAAATGGAAAATAAACGACAAGGAAAGATAAAGTGTGTGCTCCTCTATGGCTGATGATGCCCGAAGGTACTGATCATAAATTGAAGTATGTATAATCAAATTTCTCTTTCAAATCGCAAAGCACATTTCCCTGGAGTCGAACTCGTCGAGCTGTTACAAAAGACGAATTAGAATTACTTGGGATAATGTGACGTGCCCACCTAGCTCCCATTTTCCTTCATTTCCACAGCGCCAAGGATTATGGTATTTCACGTATTCATGTACAGTGAAACTCATGTATGGATATACAATCTAAAATATTGGGCTGCGTTCATGTTAACATACAACTACTTAAAATCAAAGTAAGTTTTTTTTATACTTACACTGGGTAGCCATTGTTCTTGTCTGCCCTCAGCCCGCACAGCAGATATGTCTGCGAAAAAGGAAACAAGTACACTGGGGGAAATAAGCCAACTCTCACTCAACCTTGAGTTCTTGTTTGCCAAAGCCAAACCTAATCGTAATGCTTATGCATTTCTCTTACGTGGTCTCAATAATAAAACCACTGTCTAACGTTAACCAGCTAGACGCTTGTTTGGCTTGCTAACGTAGCTATGAGGGGAAATGCCGAGCCTCCAACTCCAGCCGAGAGAGCAAAGCGGTGGGTATTTCCAGGCCAGCACGAACACAATTCACCATTCAGCGGCAAAGAACATCAAAGGCATATTTCTCCCCCTCCCCCTACCACGGCCAAGTTCCGACCTCGCAGCTTGGGTTTCCAATGAGAGAAACTACCCCCTCCGCCCCGCAATCACTTCCATGACTCCTCCTCTCATGGTGGGTCTAACTAAGAGCGTAACAAGCTACCTAATCAAAAATAAAAAATAAAAATAAAAAATAAAAATAATCTAACTGTACAGGTCGCATCAATCACCAAACATATTTTAAAGGACATTTACATCAAGACCGATGCATGTATTAGCCATCACTGCTAGCTAACAGGTTGGCTTAGCTTAACGTTACCTTGAAAGCTCGCTAAGCTAACCTAACGTTACCGTGCGTAGCTAACCCCTCCGCTAGTTAGCGAACATAAACAAACACAGTTTAGGGCTTTACTTACAAAGCCTATATAGTTGAGACTTGTCCTGAGACGCAACCACTACTCGATGTCATTATCGTTACAAATCAGTTCATTATTTGAATCGTGCTTTTCAAGCAAACCATCCACATTTTTGATTCTGGTTTGATTAGCTTAGCTAACCAGGACGTATGAAAAGTAGATCCAAACGCCACCGTACAAACCTGCCGTGCTTCCAGTCAAATCAGAAAACCCCACCGGAGCCCCCTCCCTAGCCAAAGATGATTTTCTTTGGTGAAGCAAACATTGACGCGCTGTAAATCCGTTATATAATAGCTGTAGTAAACATACAATATTTACCAGAGTCGAACGGCTCCTCCGTGTTTCTTATCAGGAAATATGTTCTCCTTTCTCTTGGCTGGAAATAGGAAAAGGGCTGCTAGGTGAACCACCCGTAGAAGTCCGAACCACACCCGCTGCTGCTCCGCTGAAGATGTTGCTTCCGCCTGTGCGATCGAACATCAAGATGGCGAGGGGAAAAAATACAGTATTCTGCCGCATTCGGAAAAATAGGGCGCCATTTAAAATAAAGTTTTAACATGTAAACAGTTTTTTTTTATTTTACAGCTATTGGTAGATATTGATATCCTTTTATGTTAAGAGAGGTCGGTCATTCCAGTTTTGCGTTTTTTCATCCACGTGAATAAAATGTTTGATACTTGCTGTAGTGAGGGCAAGGCGCATTCATTAGAATGGAATGTGATTCATGAGCTGCTGTGATATGATGGAGGGAGTCAATTAACATGCAGTTAACTCAGAAACACAAACATTTCCGCTAGCAGGACCATATCATTCATTCATTTATCTTATTAAATTAGGTCATAATTTGGCAAACATGAAAGGTGCTTGTCAACTATCTCTCTCATCCACGCTTCTCACACTTGTACACAGTTAAACTGGGACTGCAAAAGATAAACTGCGGTGATTAAAGGAAGAAAAAATCATACATATACCACAAAAATAAACCATGTGGGGGAGTTACTACTGAAACCCATAATCTGATCCCATGACACATTAAAAAACAAAACAAAAAAAACATTGATTGCAAGAAAAACATGCCACAATAACATGATGCCGTGCTGTGGGTTAAATGGCATTAAATGGCTTATTGTTTTTGTGTTAACATGCACTGCACAACTTGTGACAACATAACTAACTGATTGAAGGTGGACAGTAAAACTCAGACATACCCGGCTATATGTAGGCTTCTCTGTATGGCCGATGTAAAAGGCTTAAACACATAGTGTTTATTCTTGAAATTGTATAAAATGTCTTCTGCATGCATCTCCGTTTTGGGCAATTATTCATAGACTATCCCTACTAATAAAATGCACAAATGACGCCCTACAATCAAGTATTTTATTTTGTATATACTTCAGATCATAACTAATAACCTTGGTGCTTATGGAGAAGTTTCTTGCAAAACTTATAGGGAGATAAAATCCACTTAAATGCATCTAGTGTACTTGGCATTCAATACACACAAGAGTCTTAACAATTCCAGTTAAATGTTAGGAAAGCTCAAATTGACCTATTATTATAGCTATATAAAAATTGTTTTTATTGAAACGTGTCACACATAGTACCGTGCATGTTCATGTTTCTGACACGTGCCATAAAGCAGAAAAGGTCAAAGTCCAAAGTGTCATATAGTGTGATACTGCAAACTGATCATTTGTTATACCACATCAGGACTAACATCAAACCCTCGGAATAAAACTATATGTAGCTCATCCACTGTCTCCAACTGTGGCTATTTCTATATTTAGTCCATTTTATTTACCCAAGTTGACAAATATAGCATGGTAAACAGAAAAGACAATAGAAACCACAACTACCTGATAGTTCACTATCACATATACTAAAAGAAAGCACAAATGCTGTATGTCTGCAAGGTACCATCAGAAAATTAGGCTGGCCATCATCAGGAACCGTTCCTACAAACATTTACCCCGATTTTTTTTATATAATAGGAATGCAAACCCCTTTCATACACATGTATTCATTTATTTGGCAAAATGAATCGCTTATTCTTTGCAAGTGCATATTAGGTTTGAGATCATGTCCAGTCTTCTAAAGATAATGAAAATGTATTTTTTGGCTTTCTGCAGAATAAAGAAGAGAACTTATTCCAATACAAGACACTAGAGGACTCTATAAATATACTGTACATAAATTAAATCAGCCCAGCCCCCCTTTAGAGCAGTTAAGAGATCAGAGATGGCAGAGATCAGAATCTGCCAGACAGCAACAGCCAGTGTCTCCACAGGGTGGACAAAATAACAGAAACTACTAACAATACAATAACCCTGCAGCAAATACCTCATCTTTGAGCTTAATGGCCTCAAAAATGCCAATTTAATAGAATCAATACATCTGAGAGACAACAAAAAACATGAGCATCAAAGTTATTTGCAGAGCAACGGTATTTTAAGGCGTTTCGGTGACTCTGTGCACCCAAATGTCTTTTCCTCCATTACCCTTTTTTCTGCCTGAGGAAGCGCTGGACTCAAAACTAGTAGTGCCTATGACACTATCTGCTTGTTATATTTCAGCCATTCATATGTCCATTTTCTGCTATTTGGACGTTTTCTTCCAAGTTTCCAATAATTTCATTCTTTGAAAACAAGAAAATTCACTGCCTTGCACAAGGTCACTGAAGCAGGTAGATGGTTGCCAACATGGGCTAATAATCTAACTGAAGATTTTTGTTTTCCATAACAATTCCCCATCACAAAATATGACTTATTCGCAGTGAGGAGAAGAGAAATGATTGATAAAAACAAATAAACAAAGACAAAGAGAGAAGTCAGGTGGATGAATCCGAATAAATACACCTTTTATTTGACTGATTAACAGATCTGATTATACAAACGCCAACACAGAGCTCTGAAATAACAGGACCAATCAGCGAGACAATGACTGTACATTCTTGGTTTGACCCTCCCTTATTCTGACCCTCTTGCCCACCCACCACCCCCCGCCCGCAGTAACTATGGAACTGAATCACTAGTGCTTCTTTCTGTACAAGTAAAGCTCACCTACCCTCTACAACCCTCTACCACCCTCCCTTTTCAGTGCACCGTCTGTTATCTACAGGTTTGGCCAAATGTAGAACTGGGTGCCATGATGGACCTTAAGTGCCCTCTACACAGGACTAGTGTATATGTGTTGTCATGTTTGTTGTGTGCAGTCTAGCAGACAGTGCTGCTGTCATAATAGTGTGTGCACTGTTTTAAGAGCTTGTAGTGTAATAGCATAGTAATGTTTTTGCATTTTGGTTGAAATGCAACCAGCCAAAAATCTCTCGACACACAAGTCTAGGTTGAAGTAACTTCCTTAAATCTTAAGTCTCACTCTCTCTCTATCGCTCACACACACACACACGCACGGACACACGCACACGCAAATACTGGTATGTTTGTCCCTTCATCTTCAAAAACAAGACTGTTTGCAATTTAGTTTCAGGCATGTTTTTTTTGTTCTCTATCTCTTCCTCTGGCCAAGCATGACTTGCCGCACATACATCATCACACAATCCTTCCTATGGTACCCTTTAGCAGTTCCTACTGTAAAAACACTAACTGTACCATCACAAGAAATGGATGGACAAAACACCCTCACTTGCATTCCTGTAATCAATCTTTCTCAACCCACCTCCTTCTTCTTCTCCTCCACACCCCCATTGGTCCACCATACCCATTTACTCTCATGTAACAGACAGTCTTGTATGTAACAGTGACAAATACTCGCCCTCAGCGCAACAGCCAGGAGGAGAAAAGAGGGGGGAGGGAGAACAAGGTGTGGGAAAAGGAGTAGGGGAAGAGAGGGCGAGTTTTTCTCCTTGAGGAGAAAGCGAAAGGAGAGAATGGGGAGAGGAAAACTGCGTGCCCACATCCCTCTTTCTCCCCACATCTTTGTGATGGAGTGGAGGGAGGAAGAACAAGGGAGGTGGAAGGTGACTGAGGTGGATAGGGGAGAGACGGAGAGCAGGGTGACGTGTGTTGGTCTTCATGTGTCCTGGCCGTCGGTGGCAGGGGTGTCGTTGGCATTGGGCAAGTCTGAGTCGGTCTCCCGGCTGGATATGCGGTCCAGCTCCGCCTGTACGTCGCTTAGGCCCAGCTTTGAACCTGCATCAAGTGTGGGTAGATACATAAAAAAAAAAAAGTACTATATCACAGCAAACAAGTATTTTGGCCAGTGTGATAAATTACACAACATTGAGTGGTTAAGGCACAAAGGCTATACACATGACCTTTGGTAATACTGAATGTATTTTCATTTTGTTTGCATTTTAGTTCTTATTGCATTATTATGCATCAAACATACCTTTACAGTTGTCCTTATTGAAAGAGACAAATGTGTCTTTGTTAACCATTGTATGACAGAGCTGCAATTGAATAAGTGCGCTGTATGTTTAATGTAGTAGTACCAATATGATCTACAGTGTCTAGTTCAAAACAGGCCAAAGTGGCAGGTAGACCCTATTTACGGTAATTTTGAGCTTGTCTGATGAGTTTTAAAGTTGCATTGTTAAAAATATAAAGATATGGTTCTAACTGAAAATGATCTGCCTTCATTTTCCAGCCATTTCACAGAGAATGAATACATATTAGGTATACAGTATAAATATAGTATATGGCCAATATGTTGAAAAGTATCAAGATATTTTTTTTCCTAGAAATCACTGTGTCTTCACACACACACACACACACACACACACACACACACACACACAACCCCTCAACCATAACATCATCCCTTATTTCTTTTTCATGGGACACCCCTCACCCTACTCCCAATGTCCAAAACAGTTCTGTCCACTGTTTATATATAAACCATGTTGGTCCACAGTACATCAACTAATGTTCCTGTTTGGAGGGACGAGTGAAACACACACACACACACACACACACACACACACACACACACACACACACACACACACACACACACACACACACACACACACACACACACACCTTAACATGACTAGTGCATACAAATACACACATTATAAGTGATGTCAACAGTGAGATTGCACAATAGACTATGAGCATTAGAATGACAGAGCTACAGACAGGCATAAAGACGAGGGCTGTTTGTTTGAACCCTTTTATGATTTCCTTTACCATGTGTCATGTGGAGGACAAGAGAGTAAAGAGGTGAGAAAATGAAGGATGGCAGATGGGAGGTAGAAACCAAAAAGAAGCGATGAGGAGTAACTGAAAATGGCATTAAACCCCAAAAAACACATGAGCACTTTTTCTCTATTCAACAAAACCAGAGTAATGTATCAACCTCTACCACCTAGTGTGCATTCTCACCTGACTTGCGTACTGTTCCTGGTGTGTTGTTACCGCCACCTGGCGTCCCGGGCCCCCCTGTCCCTGCTTTCTTTGTCAGTAGACTGTTGAAGAAGTTGGCCAACACACCCTCACTAGTCTGACCTGCAGCATACAGAGACTAGAGTTAAAAACACACATACACACAAAGCAATGCACCGACTACGCAAATGGTCATGGGTTGATGTGTGCAGCGATGAAATGCATACCCGACTGTGGCATGGCGTTAGCTACGTTGGCCGCTGCGGAACGATTACTCGTCCTGGGGGAGCCAGTGGGTGCTCTACTGGTGGTGTCCTATGAACGACACACACACACACACACACACACACACACACACACACACACACACACACACACGAGCTTTCCTTTATCTTATGAGCCAAAACTAGGAAAAAAGAAAAAGAAAAGAGGAGCACTCACCACTGGTCGCCCTGCTGTCACAGCGGGCTGTTTGGCAAGCAGCGACTGCAAATTAGAGCACAATATGCACACTCACTCCAATTAGTATTAATTAACATATCAGGACCCTTCAGTCAGATTTAATTGGAGTACAGACAAGCAGCAAACCAAATGACATTAACACAACAGGAAATGTTTTCTGACCTGCAGTTTTACCAGAAACACTTGGTCATCTTCTGCCTGAATCTCCTTTTCATGTACAATCTGGTGACAAGCAAGATAAAAAAATATATTTTTAAAATCGCTTAAAGGCCTTCTTTATAGCTCTACAACAGCTAATAAATTAGATTGGATAAAACTCTCATGATCCCTGCAGGGATATTAGGTAAAGCTTAGCACATGGAAATTGATGCAGGAGGTAATGAAACATACTATTACAGCAATAATCAATCTGTTGCACTGTAAGCTTAGCTTGCCTTAGATGATCTTTCAAAGTTAGCCTTTTTTTTTGTGGGTGCCTGTACCTTTCTGACTGGCGGTTTGACTATTACTTCCTCAAAGCTGTCGTCTGCTTTTACTGTCTGAAAGTTCTCGTGAAGTATGGCAATCTTCTTTTCATTGTCCCAACCTGATGGACTGAGAAAGCAGAGGAAGGGTTACAAACCAAATACAGGTGGCCCCACAGTCCTAGCATGTATACACACACACAAAGGCAGGCTTACATGAAGACAGCATCTCTTTCCACCACTTGTGCCGGGCAGTGGAAGGGAAAGCCGTACAGTCTGTGGACCAGATATTTGTACAGGATGTCCAGGTTTTTCATCTCCTTCACTGATGTGTAAACCAGAGATGCACCGTCTGACATGACTGTCAAGGATATTTTCAACACCACCATCGAAAAAATAAGACTTACACCACAGTGACAGAAAACCTACATCTCTTAATATCAGAGATACAGAAAGAAATACAGATTCCAGCTTTGACTAATTGCTACCAGTACACAAAACAACCAAGGCCATGTGCAATATTGGCTCATTTTCAAAAGCAATAACCCTTGAAAATCTAATACTGTTTCCACTCAGCATTGACTGGAGAAATTATTCTGAAAAACAAACAATTTCAAGCAGTACTGGGTATTCTATGACTTTTATGGAACTCTCTTTGCAACAAAGCAATATCAACAACGGTTCAGATACAGATACAGCTTACAGTGGTCAAAATACTGCAATAAAGGTACTGCTGGGAATTTGGCCTGAGAACAAAACACCACAACTGCCAGTCACTCAGTTGTACCACCATCCTTCATGACTGAACAGTTGGGTATTAGGAGAGTACAGGCCAAAATGTGAATGAATGTCTTAAATTTCAGCATTTGACAGGAAAACTGCAGTCAGTGGTATTGATCAACAGCCCCATTAAAATCCATGCACTGTTCTTTGACCAATAGTTACATTTTGTTTTCTGACACTATAAATTTGAGTTTGTGCACTTTTTCTAGTTTGTTCACTCTTCAGAAACAATGTTCAGTGAAGGATACACTGCAGACAGAAACGTCTGATGTGAGACTGGATGAGGTCCAGGTGTTCGTCTCTGTAGTCGTGCTCCTTCTCCAATGTACTGATGGCGTCACACTGAGGACAAATAAGTAGGTGTGAGACACGAGTGAATGTGAGCAAGTAGATGCAATGGAAAAGGACCATTCCATTTTGAAATGATTTAACAATTCCACACAGGTTTCATTAGTCCAAGAATAATGGACAGCACATTGAGAACCAAGTACACTTAGATTTTAAAAGTAAAATATGTTCCCACACATAAGCTATGTTTATAAGCCAGCAATAAGGGTGTGTGTGTGTGTGTGTGTGTGTACCTTGGTGCAGACCACCACCACTGGTATTCCCAGGTTGTGTGTGAGTGTGTTGTCTCCTAACGGCAGTAGCACACTCTCCTCCTCTTCACTCCTCCTCTGCAGGGTGCCATCCTCCCCACTGCCTGGCTCTGTGTACTCCTGGAACTGTTTTACAACTACACACAAGCACAACATTAAGATACACAAATAATGATGAAGCAAAGACCTGGCATGGGTTATCATTTTAAATGTGGCATTATTATTTTCATAACTGGCCTCTTTAGACAAAACCCAGTCCAATGTAAAGCTTTTTACAAAGGCTTTGATAAAGAGGTTCCTTATTCAAGAAGTGTTTTCATACTGCTAAGAGCATTTTCCGTGAAGACACGTACAGTTTTCAACTTTATCTACTCGTCAGCCTGACTGCTGTCAGTATGACTCACGTCTGTGCTCCAGCTCCCGCAGTGTTTCCGGGGCGACCCGGAGTTTATCGATGTGTTCCCTAGCGACGGCGGCCCACTTCTGGAGAGAGTCCAGGGCGTTCCATGGCCGCGACATGTCAACTGTTATCAGCAGCAACGTGTTGCCGATTGAGTCCACTGGCACAGCTACTCCCTGCAGACCTTTGTGGTAAAGGTCTCCGTCTAACACCCAGGCATTACACCTAGTTTGGTCTAAAGACACACACATACACACACACACGTAAAGACAAATACATTACAGAGATATGCTGTTGTGTAAAAACAAACAAACACAAGACTACATGGATTTTAAACATTTATTGGGTCTATGGACTGCAAGTAGTTGCTGGTTACCATCAATGTCGTCGTCATGGACACTGAAGTAGAGGTATTCCAGGCCACGCCCTTTCATGAACTCTTCAACCCCCTGCAGTTTTGCAACCAAGGCTGTCTTCCCCGAACCCACCTCACCTAAACACACACATAACATCAGTTTTAAAAAAGAAAAAAAAGAATTATGGATAGTAGACAAATTATGGGTAGTAGCCTCATCCATGCCAGAATTCACTGCTATAATTATATTAATATTGGAGTTTAGTACCTTAACCATATATGTTTTCAGTTTGAATAAAGGGGAGCAAGAATTCAAATTTGGCAAAAGCATTTTAAGTGACATACTAACTGAAGCCAACACACCACACCACTGCTGAACGTGGACGATTTGCCCATGCAACCTGCTGCCCTCTATCATGCTATGAGCTGTACTAGTAACACACTTCAGGATTAATAGAAATAGTATGGTGTTCATCACACACTATCCAAAATTAGGATTGCACAAAACTGCACAAATATAGGGTTGCAACTAATATTTTAATTAACGAATACTCTGCACATTACATTCATTTATTAATCATTTAGTTTATAAAATGTCAGGAAATAGTGGCAACTGCCAATTACAATTTCCTGAACATCAACCAACAGTCCAAAACCAAAGATATTATTTTTACTGTCACAAGAATCCTTACATTTGAGAAGCTGAAACTGAAAATGTTTGGCATGTTTGCTTGATTACTTAAGCAATTAATTGATTAGAAAAATAGTTTGATATATTTTCTGTCAATCACCTAATTGATTAATCACTAATTGTTTCAGCACTAAACAAATGAAGTGTAGCACACAATCCCCTTGACTAGAGCCACACAGCTTCATTATATTATTTTCATGAAGGATCAACAGCCCTAATATACTGTTGTATATCTTTTGACAATGGACTGTATCTGCATTTGTCCTGGCATCATTGCTAACCTCAACGCTGACAGCATGCCATTGTTATTGTGTATGTTATAAGGCCAAGGCTGCATCCATTCTTGCACTAAGCCATATTATGTCAACAGGGGGACTCAATGCATCATACGGGCAGATCTTGCTGATGTTGACATGGATAGCATAACAGACAAATGGCTGTAAAGCCATACGTCGGTAACCAACTCGCCGATTAGCTGGAATGGGTAGCAGGCTGCGGATTATCCCAGGCGGATGTGTAGACAGTGTGTGTGTTTGTGTGGACGACAGCGGGACACGAGGATCGAGCGAGACGGGGAGGCACCCTTTCTGCCTCTCAGTCACATAAAGCCCCGCGGCCGCGTTAAAAAAACACAGGCTGATGGTTTGTCTTGTCCCCTCAGCATCATCTCCACCTAACTGCTATAGCATCACTGGATGCTAGTATGACTTGCAGTGTTTCAAAGCGGCCCGATTCTCTCTCAAGATGATGATTGATTGTATGCATGTATGTATGTGTGCATGCGCGTGTGCGCGTGTGTTCAGGAAAATACACCTGTCTCTCTCTGCTAGCCGACGCACCCGCTACCAGGTTTGAACACAAAAGCACCATCAGTCATCAGTCCAGAATAAGCTAGCTTAGCTATCGAGCAGTATAATAAGTCTACCAGGATGAGATGATCACCAGGCTAGCGATGCTTACTGGCTAGCTAGGAGACTGCAGACATACAGATACCCACCCATAACCAGGACATTTTTCCCAGACGGTAGCTTAGATCTTGAATGGGTTGACACTTCACTCAGGATGGTGGACCTGCAGACAGAGCAACCCCGTTACAACACGGGCAAATAAGGCTTCTTCATTCATGAACAAACAACGACTGACAGCGAGGAGCTAAAGTGAGCTAGTGCTGCTGTGTCACCAGTGCCCAGCCAGTCTGGTGCTGATGCTAGCTAGCCTCGTTAGCAAGCTAGCTGTCAAACCATCCTCATCCCAACAATGGACCATCTGCGCCCACAAACCCTGCTCATAATAACCTATCTTAAAAGACCAATCGCCCACCATAAGTCCTGTCCGTCATCCTCCTCTGGGTTGGAGTTCTCCAGTGTGCTCTTAGGTCCAGTTGAGGTGGAGGATAATAATGCACTCCTCCCTGAAGTCGCCATCTTCGCAGGGCTTGCAAACCGACCAGAGCGCCCGGATGTAGCTAGCAGTTGTGTGCTAACCTAGCCTGGTGCACCGCACACCGGGGCCGGGGCGTGGTCCTGCCCGCACAAAGCTGGGGTCCTTGCTCCAGACATAAAATTATCTCATCCGCAAAGTGACAGACGGGATTGTCCATCCACCCCAAGTTATGTACAGATTGCGAGTCTACAAACTGTTATATTATTAACTTATCAAAAAACAAATGTGACACAGGCTAAAGGGGGCATAATATTATGTAGACTTGTGTAAATTGGGATATTGGGATACATAAATAATGAACCAAATTAGTACAAAGCCCAGCGAGAATAAGGCTATTTTGCTAGTGTAGCTTTGCGTGTCCCGGCCGATTTATCAGAGTAAGGATAACTGGGCTTTCAAAAAAGCCACACAAATCCTAAAATCGTTGTCTTATAATGCCTTGATTTGTGAATAATATGGCACCGGGCCTAAGCCTACAGGATAGATAACGCTGGAATAGCCTACCATTTGGATGCACTAGCATAAACTATTAGAGGTTGAGATCGAGCACCAATGATTTACAGGTTAGACAACATAACAGAACGATAACACAAGGAAAATAAGTGAATCAATCCAAATTGCAGCCCTATTAAAATCTAAAGTAGGCCTATACACTTAATTAGGCTATTTAGTTTTTAATAAGGCCGATTAGAAGTCATGCAGTGAGCGGTCAGCACATTAAAATCTGAATAAGAACTTCCATAAAGGTTAGTGCCACGTTACTTTTATTTATAAAATAGCTGATAAGCTGATGAGTATAGTTGGAGACCACACGGAAATTGAAATAATTGAACCGACTAAATAGACAAAAAAGCAAATGTGATATATAGTGTTGAGAAACGTTTTTAATTCGTCTACACCATGAATCTGATGGGCACAGCGTGAACTTTGAATTAACAACCAAGCGGTCTCAGGTGTGCGGTCATCACTTATTATAAAACCGCTGAAGCATATCGCAGCCAATCAAAGCTGAGAACCGGAAAATCAGTTTTTAGTGTCCGTTCACTCTAACATCCACGAGATGGCGCTGATACACTGTGCTCGGAGCTCGCTGGTCCCAGGGTACGGTGCGCTCTCTGCGGCCCCCGATGGAGCCAGCGGATTACGAACTCTAGTTAAGTGAAGCACCGTCCTCCCCCTCCTCCCCATCTTTCAACCAGAGTAAACCCAGTAGCACGGAGCGCATCCTCGCCGTGCTCGCCCTGTGGGAATTCTGTTTGGCTGTCAGTGGCAAACCGGCCGAGCTTTGCAGTGTGGGGGACTGAGGAAAACATATAGACAAAGAGTGAGGAAAGGGAGATGGGTCCGGAGGCAGTGAGGCATCCGTAATTGTCAAGCAGGCTAAACGGTGTTGAAGTTCTTCGGCTCCGCTCGGATCTTTTCTCCAGGTGAAGGTGAGTTTTCTCTCTGCAGGAGATAGGAGCAGCCCGGATGGTGCATGTCTTATCCCGCTGCATGAGAGTATGGAGGCTATTCCAAACATTTGGCAGGACATCTTTATTGTCCAATAAGTGAAAGACATATGATGACATTAGATGTTTATGGCCGGATCTGTAGCCTATCATGTTTATTGTTTTATTTATTTATTTATTTAATTTAATTATGTATTACTTATTCTGTAGAATAAAATGGACCATAAAACTATAGGCTAATTGTTACTATCCGGCAACAACATATTATTCTAAAGAAATCTACAGTGATTTGAGAGATTATTTTTTTTGAGAAAATACTGGAAAAGACCTTGTAGGCTATGCTCTTAGAAAGTCTCTGCTTTAATTTATTTTGGCTGGAGTCATAAAACAAGATAACAAAAATCTGCTTTATTCTCTGTCTCTCTTTTCCTTTCCTCTGCTTCATTCACTCTCACTTGCTTGCCTTTCCCCAATTTTCTCTCTCACTCCATCTCTCTAATCCCCCCTCTCACAACCTCTGTCTCCTCACACTCATTGCTTCTCTCTCTGTCAGCTCTAATAACACTGTGAGCTCGCAACACTAGACTGCTTCACTTCTGATACTCTCCTCTGTCTTTTCTCACACCCAGCCGCCTTTCCTGTATCCACTCTTTCATCTGACACCTGTCATGATTAATGTTCCACATAGGGTGTGCATAACATGCCATATCGTTCTTTAGCTATTGATGCCTGTACTGTGTCTGGATGGCGATGGTACTCCTCTGATAATCAATATGTGACAGAGCAGTTACAGTATTTAAATGTTATGGAACTGTGGCTAAATCATTAATTTCACATCTGCCACAGTCACTCTACACACGTGCACATGTGAAGGTGAATGGTCACGCACACACACACACACACACACACACACACACACACACACACACACACACACACACACACACACACACAGAGTCAAGGGTCATGGCAATTAACCTCTGAGCCTTGATTGATTGTCACAGTGTGGAGATTAAGAGCTGACAGTAAGGAGCCTTGTAAGGATTTTTAGACATCTTATACCACCCGGCAATCAATCATTACTATTCTGGTTTTTGTTTGGGTATTACTGTATTTGAATTTACACACATATTTCAGAGCACAGAAAACAACGCATTCAGGCTCTAATGCTACAATTTGTTCATCTTTGTTAGTGGTGGTAGCATCTATAAATCTTTTCTCTGCAGTCATATTACTTGTCAAATGTTAAAAACATGCCCTGTTATTCTATAAATTCATACAATAGCTTATTGGGGGAGGGGAGACTTGATATGTACTGTATGTACTGTAATACCAAGCAGGGTTGAAGAATTAGGAGCTGTACTTTGACTGAATTTGTTTTGTTTTCCACCTGTGACAACGTGTGATATGAAAATTCATTGTCACCTCTGGCAATGCGCAACATATGTGACAGCTGATCTAAAGGCAGATCCCACACACAGCTCTTTTAGAGTAGCTGTAAATATCTTCCACATCCGCCGTCACTTACCAGTGTCACCTGCTGTCACTGGAACAGACAGGCATATGCTGCTTCGCGCAAACACACACACACACACACACACACACACACACACACACACACACACACGTGCAAACATGTCACCACCCTGCATCGGGGCACATACGGAAACACAACTAACGACACGCCACTTACACACAGGTTTGCTGTATGTCACACACATGCCCTTTTGCTCTGTTTTACGCCTGTTTCTCTGTATACAACCCATTCAGTGAGCTTAGCTAAAAATAATCACCACCAGCCAACACACATATAGAACATGAATTATGGAAGACAGAGGGAGAGAGAGAGACATTCAGGTCAGATTCAGACCCAGTTCCAAGAGCTTCACTCCCCAAGGATGGTACTACTAGACCGCTGCATTAATATTCAGTTTGTACCATGTAGCACATCAGACCTGCGGTTATCCTTGTTTGGAACTAACTGGACTGCTATAGTTTCAGCCCAGTTCTCCATGTACAGTATGTAGCCTACTGGGAAAATGGATCCATGCATTTTAAGATTATTATTTTTACAATTATTATTATACATGCAATGCAGTGTTTCCATAATGGTAATAAATGTATAGTGTCAACTGGATCCTGCTTTAGAAATTGTAGCCTTTAAGTAAAGAGCACATGTTGAGAGGTCATTTAAGTATTATTGATGATGCTACAGTGCAAGTGTACAATCTACTGTATTGTACTAAGTGTACTGTTCTGTACTTTACTGGTCGATACCTGTGTCATATCTTTCCATTACATAAGAAGCTACAGGGGAAGGTTAGCTTATCTTAGCATAAAAGCAGGGAAACAGATAAATTTACTTTGTCTAAAGGTAACAAAATCCATCTAAAGCTCACTCAAAGATTTTAACCTCTAGACATGCTAGCTTTTTTTCAGTCTTTCTGCTATGCTAAGCTAAGCTAAGTGTCTCCTGGCTGTAGCGTCATACTGTATCTAACAGACAGACATGAGAGTGGTATCAGTCTTCTCTTCGAAAGCGAATAAGCTCATATCCCAAAATGTTGAACTATCCCTTTAAAGGTCCTGCACACCCACACAGGTGTTTTAACTACTTCTTAATAATTACATCTCTGGTCAGGTTGGAGGTTGGTGGAGTTATGCTGGAAATTACGTCAAGTCACAAGAGAATCATTAAGAACTATAACAGTGTTGATTTTTACACTCGAACGGGTGCAACAAAACAAGAGGAGAGTGAGGAAGATGTCACTCAAGCTGAGTCTGCACACACCCACCCAGGTCTAATTAAGCAGAATAATTGAAAACACCTGTGTGGGTGGTTGATGGATGTGCAGCGCCTTTAAGATCAAGAGTAACCCCTTGTTACACATGAAACATTATTGCCATGCGTGTGTCAAATTGACCATCAAGCTCCCGTGAGATGTGTTATATTGTCGAATACCTGGAAGAAGTAGCTAGATTTGGGGTAGAAAATGAGAGCTTTTGAACAAACGAAAAGTGGCAGACATTGTGACGATGAGCCATTTCATTTGCAGCTTTTACTGTAAAATGTGATTTTAAACTCATTTCTTGATTCATTCAATTCATTTCTCATTAACATGAGGGAAAACTATTTCGATGTCGCAGCGATTAGATGCTTGATGGTATTCTATTTTGGGATTGTGAACATTATACACTCTGATGAAACCTGAGGAGAATCCTCGCCGATTCGTTCTGGTTACTCAGCAGAGATAAGTGTGTGTGTGTGTGTGTGTGTGTGTGTGTGTGTGTGTGTGTGTGTGTGTGTGTGTGTGTGTGTGTGTGTGTGTGTGTGTACATGTGTGCATTTGTATGCAAATGTATATGGAATGTGTACCTCCAAATGCATTTTTGCATTAACATGAAAAGGCTTAATTGTGTTTGTTTATGTTCATGCCGGACAGTATGTGTGTATTTGTTATTTGGGGACCTTGTCTGATATTCAGTAGCTTCAGAGCCCTGACCTTGAACAGTTTGAGTGCTGTCTGCTTAGTCAGGACCTCTGCATCTGCTCATGTCAAAGCAAACAACAGTTCAAATGCACTGCAGTGCATGGGATTTTTTTAATCTATTTATGTACGGTATGTATGTATGTATCTATCTATCTATCTATCTCTCTTGTAATTAACCCTGTCTTTTATCCTCTCTCCCTCTCCTTGCAGTGTGTTATTGTGTGTTCAGCATGAGTAACATCTATGAGTCTGCAGAGGCCACACTGGGCTTCATCAGCTCTCCATGCCTAGCTAAAGTGGAGCTGAGAGTGGCCAGCCGGGGGATCTCGGACCGCGACGCTCTCTCCAAACCTGACCCCTGCGTGGTGCTCAAGATGCAGTCGCACGGGCAGTGGTTTGAGGTACAGTAACTTGGTGGGATGAAGGACTGAAGTGAAAGGTGGGGGGGGTCTGCAGTTCATAAAGACAAAGTCAGAAAATGAAAGTGTAATGGTTATATCAGTCAAAGTGTTCTTGCTCGTAACACTCACTGCCCATTGTAAGACATTCTCAATAAGAGCAGCAGGTTTGTGTATGTGCTATCTACCCATACTGTATATTGTTGCTCTTTTATGAATAAGGGTGCCATTTGAACTATTTTCTTTACAGAGCACATAGAACAGCCAATAGAACTGCCTAGCATTAATAAAAGCTTTCCAGTTCCTTAGTGACATGACATTATATTGCTATTGATGCTTTTCATAAACAATTTATCTTTGCGTTAGACTCTAAGTGTCTTCATCTGCTCTTCATGTTTTGTTCCTTATTAATTCCTCGGCAGACAACACTTGTCAAAGAATTGTTTGACAAAATGATGGTGTATAATCAAGGACCTACGCTGTCATGAAGAGCTGTGATTGTGTCGCTAACCTTCTCCCGCTAAATTGCAGGTTATGCTTGGTTCTAATAAATTATGGATGCTAATTGTCACAGCAGCCAACTGAAGTCATCTTTTGGAGATTGGTGTACAGATTGTATTTGCTGTTGTAAATATTTTATAGATTGTCACCGTAAAATTGAAAGTGTGCTGGTTTTGTTACTCTGATCATCTTAGCTCTCCAAAACAAGTTGTCTGCCCCAATCATTTTGATATTGAAAATAACAAATTACTTCTTTTCTGGAATCATGCATTGTATTGGCACACTGTGCAGAATAGATTCTTTAGCACTTGAAATTAGAAAAGAAATGGAGAACTGATGGTGCTTTCTGGTAGTAGGTGTTTCACTTCCTTTCCTCTTTCAGGGACTTCAGATGGAATCTCCTTCTTTAAGAAACATCTTATTCCCACTGAAGTCTCACAGGTGGCGTAGTAGCACACGTATTAGCTGAACTTTGTAAGGGCACAACATCAGGGAAATTCAGGAGTGGAACTTTGTGTCTTTCTTTCTCAAGATCTAGTGCGCAGAAAGTAGTGTGGCATTATTCTGTCTTTGGAGACTCCACAGAAAGCTACTTTGTGTATGTGTGTGTGTTCATGATTCTTTTTGCTTTGATGAGATGCCAGACTATTGAGGTAAGTGTCAGAAAAAGGCCAAATCTGTTTGTGTGTGTGTTTGTTGAGTCTGCTAGTGTGACATTCACGTGTGTGTGTGTGTGTGTGTGTGTGTGTGTGTGTGTGTGTGTGTGTGTGTGTGTGTGTCAAAGGGTTATCAACAATAAAAGGGACCCAGTCGTTGCTGCTAGTGTCGGGTACGTTTTGTTGGCAGTGTTGAGCCTTTTGTTTGGCTTCTCCGTCAGGCAGTCAGAGAGAAGAAAATGTCAGATCAATGTTACAACGATTCTGTCATCAAACAGCTTGTGCAATTTTAGCCATAAAAAAGTCTATATTCCCAGTCCTTAAGTTGATGTGTAGTGTGAAGTGTAAACAATTTGATAATGGCTATTTGTGGTAATTGCTGCAGTGCTGAAAAGTCTGCTGAGGTTCACAATCAATGCACAATGTCTGTGTTGGGTGTTAAACGAAATCTTCATACTTCATAGTTCACTTTGGAAAGACCATTAAAAACAAATTTGAAAAGTGAAACTGCCAACAATAAAATAGCAAAGTTTGATGAAACACCACTTTCACATAGCTAGACCTTTACTATATGACAAATATACAGATCTATGAAAAAATGATTGATTGATTGATTAATTGGTTGATTTTTAAAGTAACAAAATAATAATATAGGATTTAGTTGTATGTCATTAGATGTTTTGACCAATAAGTATGAATGGTAACAAAGTAGTTAGTTAAATAATTAAATAAATGTCATTATAAAACTATTCAACATTATATTTAATTGGACATAAAAAAGTAATAAATCAATGAAACAGATTGATTCAAAATGAATTAATAATGGAAATCAATTTGACCCTCTAGTTTTATTATGGTATCATTTGATGTAGCATTTCCACTTCCCAGGTGATTTTCCATTTACCAACTCTGCTATCATGATCATTGGAAGTACTAGGGTTAACCTTGAGTGTGTGTGTGTGTGTGTGTGTGTGTGTGTGTGTGTGTGTGTGTGTGTGTGTGTGTGTGTGTGCCCAGCTTCAATGGGAGTGCATCAACCCTAAATACTCGTGTGTTTGCAGGTGGACCGTACAGAGGTGATTCGCAGCAGTAGCAGCCCAGTCTTCTCCAAGATCCTCCTGGTGGATTACTACTTTGAGGAGGTCCAGAGGCTCCGCTTTGAACTTCATGACATCAGCTCTGGCAACAATGGCCTCCGTGACGCTGACTTCCTGGGAGCCTTGGAGTGCACCTTAGGACAGGTCAGTGTGTCTTTTGACGGGTCAGTGCTTGACCAAATGGGGAGCTTATGTGAAACATGCAGGTTAGTTAAGAATGGATGATGTGACAGATGAGTACACACAAAGGTGAGTAAGTTAAGTTTTAGCTGTCTTCTGGACACTTACTGTAATCACGCCATGTTACACTCCTTGCTATTACTGTCATCTTCCACTGTTCACTATTCATTAAACAGACATCTACTAGTAGTAGTATTTTATACACTGCCGATTTTGTACTCTTCAACTGTGAGTGACGGAATCTAAAACAAAAATCCAGAAAATCACATTGTATGATTTTTAAGTAATTAATTTGCATTTTATTGCATGACATAAGTATTTGATACATCAGAAAAGCAGAACTTAATATTTGGTACAGAAACCTTTGTTTGCAATTACAGAGATCATACGTTTCCTGTAGTTCTTGACCAGGTTTGCACACACTGCAGCAGGGATTTTGGCCCGCTCCTCCATTCACACCTTCTCCAGATCCTTCAGGTTTCAGGGCTGTCGCCGGGCAATACGGACTTTCAGCTCCCTCCAAAGATTTTCTATTAGGTTCAGGTCTGGAGACTGGCTAGGCCACTCCAGGACCTTGACATGCTTCTTACGGAGCCACTCCTTAGTTGCCCTTGCTGTGTGTTTCGGGTCATTGTCATGCTGGAAGACCCAGCCACGACCCATCTTCAATGAGCCTACTGAGGGAAGGAGGTTGTTGGCCAAGATCTCACGATACATGGCCCCATCCATCCTCCCCTCAATACGGTGCAGTCGTCCTGTCCCCTTTGCAGAAAAGCATCCCCAAAGAATGATGTTTCCACCTCCATGCTTCACGGTTGGGATGGTGTTCTTGGGGTTGTACTCATCCTTCTTCTTCCTCCAAACACGGCAAGTGGAGTTTAGACCAAAAAGCTCTAATTTTGTCTCATCAGGCCACATGACCTTCTCCCATTCCTCCTCTGGATCATCCAGATGGTCATTGGCAAACTTCAGACGGGCCTGGACATGCGCTGGCTTGAGCAGTAGGACCTTGCATGCGCTGCAGGATTTTAATCCATGACGGCGTAGTGTGTTACTAATGGTTTTCTTTGAGACTGTGGTCCCAGCTCTCTTCAGGTCATTGACCAGGTCCTGCTGTGTAGTTCTGGGCTGATCCCTCACCTTCCTTATGATCTTTGATGCCCCATGAGGTGAGATCTTGCAAGGAGCCCCAGACCGAGGGAAATTGACCGTCATCTTGAACTTCTTCCATTTTCTAATAATTGCACCAACAGTTGTTGCCTTCTCACCAAGCTGCTTGCCTATTGTCTTGTAGCCCATCCCAGCCTTGTGCAGGTCTACAATTTTATCCCTGATGTCCTTACACAGCTCTCTGGTCTTGGCCATTGTGGAGAGGTTGGAGTCTGTTTGATTGAGTGTGTGGATAGGTGTCTTTTATACAGGTAACAAGTTCAAACAGGTGCAGTTAATACAGGTAATGAGTGGAGAACAGGAGGGCTTTTTAAAGAAAAACTAACAGGTCTGTGAGAGCCGGAATTCTTACTGGTTGGTAGGTGATCAAATACTTATGTCATGCAATAAAATGCTAATTAATTATTTAAAAATCATACAATGTGATTTTCTGGATTTTTGTTTTAGATTCCGTCTCTCACAGTTGAAGTATACCTATGATAAAAATTACAGACCTCTACATGCTTTGTGAGTAGGAAAACCTGCAAAATTGGCAGTGTATCAAATACTTGTTCTCCCCACTGTAAGTGGTGCGTGTGAGTGAAGTTCTGAACACTATAAGAGTGAGTTCACCATAAGAACCAGAAGTGCGTATGATGAGTGCATTCTTCTCAATGCATGAAAGGAGTGCACTCACATCCAGCACATTGCATTTACCCATTATATCACTTACAGTAGGTGTTATGCTTACCAGTGTAGAGCATGGAAGTCTGTGTGAGACATATGCATGCACGAATACAGCCTGCATGCTTTGAGTGTAAGAATTACAGACTCAAGTATATAATCTTTTGTAAAGTAAACTGAGATTGTTGGGATTTGAAACGTCTGAATCGGGTATTGTGTACTACTTTAATTTTATAATATATAAATATAAATAAATACATTTTATTTTTGTCTTTTTTTTTTTTTATCGTTTTCTAACTGCTCATTAATGTTTTATGTAAAGCACTTTGAATTGCCCTGTTGCTGAAATGTGCTGTACAAATAAAGGTGCCTTGCCTTGCCTTGCCTTAATTAGGGTGAAAGAGCAACTTTAAGATTAGAGAGACCAACCTTAGCCATGGATGGAATCCTAATGCTATCGTTTCACTTGAGGTCGGCTACTGTCACTATCTGCTTTTACACTGAGCTATAGTTTTCCTTGAGTCCTTAGTTATGTAAAGCCCTGGCGGTGCTTTAAAGTATGTTTTCAAATCATTAATATGTGCATATCCTAATACGTATGGCCTTTTTTTCTCACCTAATGGTGTTGTTGGCCCTCTTAATGATGTAGTTGTAATCAATATTTAAAGATTTTCCTTATTTACGTGCTTTACTTAATATCAAAGCACATTTGAAAAGAAAATTGTAATTGCAGTAGTACTAATTAACAGGTTTTTCAGGAAATCACCAGCTAAGTCAGGCTGAAAAGCAGGAACAAGAGAGAAAGCAGAAAGGGCAGGAGTAACTTTTAAAAAGTACAGTATTAAAGTGTTTGTGTTCATTTCCCATTGTCAGAGACACTATCAGCAACATACAGCTTGTGGATGTATAATAGTTGGGAGAACTGAGACAATTGACATGGAAGAAGGGGATTTTGAAGGCGAGTGCCAAGGAGGTTTACTGAAATGGGAAAACGTGCTAAAAAAAGAGCATTATATAAGTGCAGTATTAAGGTACCAGAGAGGCACACATGAACATTTCAGTGATAGTAACTGATCTGTTATAAGAAATCCACATTGTAAAAATTGAGACATATAACAGAAGAGTTGTGTTGAAATTGTGTTCATTTTGGATCTTTTTTGCGTGTACAGTGGCAGGCCCACCATAGTTACTGGTATCATCACTGAGAAATGTAGCCAGGGGGAAGGCATATCACAAACGCATTGTGTCATTGTGTCAGTGATATCGCCACAGACAGCATGTAAGTGCAGCAATTAAACAAGACATGTTACCGACCAGTTACAGACCCTATGCCGTAGCTCGGCCGTGGCTTGGTAGCGTTGCATTTCCCCCTACTCATTTCCTGGTTCTCCTTCTCCATAAACAACATGAAATCAAGGAGACGGTTAACTTTTCCTGCTACAGATTTACCACCTTGGTCAGAAAGCACAGGGGAGACATTTTGTTTCTCTCACTATGACTCTAGAGTCACTACTCACTCTGATGCTAATCGCCGTCACGCTCTCACTTTCTCCTTCACTCTATCAACCACTCCCCACACACACACGCCAGCTCGACGCACACACCAACGCACAAGTATAAACATCAGGCCACTTACGTAGGCTACGGCGAAAGCTCTGCGTGGAGTCTCCGCAGAATCATAAATCACACTTAAGAAACAACACCTCACTCTGAAGCCCTTTGTGGCTTCCAGGTGCTTTTAGCTCATTGTTTTGGGTTGTCTGTATGTGTGGTTGACACTCAATGGATCTCACTGACCTCCCCATGTAAACTTGGGCACTCACTTATAGCTTGTGTAACACCTGGACAGCCCAAAATAGGAGCTGGCAGATCAAAACAGGGATACAACACCTAAGAAAATTACATTTGACAGGTGGTGAGAAAGGTGACTCCACCATGCTGCTTTCTGTCCATTGGATGTGTAAAGTAGGCAGTTGTACTGTATGCTAGCATTAAAGAGAACGGAGAAGTGCTAGGTAACACCGGGGTGACACCAACAGGGCAAGCTTATCCCTCTGAGGAGAAAAAGTGGAGAATGTGAGCTGATTTTGTGGAGTCTGTTTGTTTCAGATTGTCTCTCAGAGGAAACTGACCAAAGCTCTACTTAAACAGGGAAACACTTCTGGAAAGTCCTCCATAACGGTATGACACTGTTTTCCGAGTCAGCTTGCCAAAGTTACACATGCACGCACAAATCACACACGCACCACCCCTTGCACTCAAGACACTCGGAAGATAATTAATTTGATGATGTTGCCTGTTCAATCAGTTCTCTTCCTCATTTCCATCTCATTTTCTCTCACCTCCTTCCTTTACCTCTCTCTGCCTCCCCCTCCTCCGCTTCCTTTTTTTCCTCTCCACCCCCGCCTCCCCCTTGTAAAGGTGACAGCAGAGGAGTTGTCTGGTAATGACGATTACGTTGAACTCTCCTTCAGCGCTCGTAAGCTAGACGACAAGGTTTGTGCAAAGATTAATAAAAATCAGTGGTTTTCCTTTAGATATGAGAGGAATTAATATTCAGATATATGGGTTTGTGCGTGGCAGGTGTGTGTGTGTGTGTGCGTGATAAAGTATGTGGGTGGAGGGTTGTGAGAATGGCGATAAAGCAACTTATACACAAAAGTACAATCTGGCATTAGAGGAGGCCTGCTGAGATACAGTAGATGGGCCCCCTACCCCCCCTCTCCCGAATAACCCCCTCCTAGCTCAGCCACCCCACCACACACACAGATAACTATATTAATTTTCACACACGCACAGCCACGGATGACTAATCCAAACAAGTTGTGCCTTAGGGAAAAGATGGAAGAAAGCAGGAGAGGGGCTGATAAATTGGAGAGGACAGGAAAGGGATGGGTGGTAGAAAGGGAGAAAAAAGGAGCGAAATAATGATTCTGTTAGTGTATGAATGATTAATGGTGATCAAAGGCAGTTCTGTGGCCTTACATGCGTGTTTTCCCTCTAAAGGATTTCTTCAGCAAGTCAGACCCGTTCCTGGAGATTTTTCGATTAAATGATGACGGGACTGAGTCACTCGTACACAGAACTGAGGTAATTAAATGTACACACAAACACATATAGATATATTATTTTCCACTTCAGGCCTGTGATTAACAAAAACTGCAATGTTTTGTGCACTGCAGACGATCATGAACAACCTGAGCCCAGTTTGGAAATCCTTCAAAGTTTCCTTGAACACACTCTGCAGTGGGGACCATGACAGGGAGCTAAAGGTGAGTCTGCAACTATTTTTTGCAGGTCATTATAATGGCAACATCATTTTATTTAACCTCAATTATAATATGCAACAATTTGAATGTGAAAAACCTTGGCTACAGCTCCCTTTATTTTTTAAGTTCCCCCAGAGAGAGACAATGCACATTCAAGCCGTTTTCTCATATGAACTCTGAATGTCCGGAGTTGCTTTTTCACACATGTAGCACACAACAGGAGATTGTACGTGTCAGACACATTCTCACCTACCAGAAATACTCGTTTTGTGTGTGAGCAAGGGGTACACACCGCAGTCACAGAGCCGGTCACGTAGCCGGTTCGTAATTTGGTCATTAAACGGTCCTTATATTTCTCTGACAATTTCGGCATCAGCCCTTACCGACAGAAGTTCCAGAATCTTTTAATCTCTACAGATCCGTGTAAATCACACTTCTTCTTCACCCTCGGATGTTTGTATTTTTCCGGTTTCGCTCCAGCCGCATGATAGAAACATCATCAACACGCCAACAATCTCGCTGTGAATTCTGAGCAAAATGACCTGCTCTATCCAAACTCTGGGCCCAATCGGACATTAAACAGATGCTTCCCTGCCAGCTCACGAGTGTAAAGTCTGTTTAATGTCCGGCCCAATTGATTTGGACATTTGCGTTCATACAGCTCCTCTGGGATACAGTATGTCTAGATAAGGGTAGATAGGGTTGCAGTGCATGTGTTAAAGGGGCTTTAGAGGGAGAGGCCGAACAGCACCTGAAGACCTGCAGGTGTTTTTTTTTTGTGCACTATACAAATGTTGAGATTTGTAAAATATAAGCAAAGTACCACATATTCACAAGTAGCCTATATAACTGAATCAAACCATGTGAGCAAGTCACAAAGCAGCCTCAATCATCTCCTTCCATTTTCTTCTCTGAGTCAGGTCATGTACTTCCTTTCCTGTCATCCTGATACCTGATGTGTTATTTAAAGAGCCGGACGGGTGCGAAAGAGCTCTGTGGTCGTCCTAAACTCTCACCTTTACTTGCCATAATAGATCTGTGCGCACATTTGTGTGTGAAAGTGGTGGTTGCACATCAACAACAGTTTTTCTTTTCATGAATAAACATGAGGTTGTTCATTAAATATTCAGAGGTTTCTTAACTCTGCATGGCTCCTGACAGCAGGAGAAAGGGCTCACACACAATCACACACATGCAGGCCATCGGCTATGGTTTCTAGGGCTACCTGTTTGAAGCATCAGAGCTATAGTGAGAAATGGCAGGGCAGAGATTTCTATTCAGACCAGTGCTTCCTTTTCACAGGGCTCTTAACTGACCAATGCATAAATGCATAACCCTCCTCTGCAGTGTCTGTCTGTCTCCCGCTTTGTATTGCTCCTTATCCGTTTCCTCCACCTCTTTACTTTTCCGTCCCTCTTTTGGTCTCTCTCTCCCTCTGTCCAACAGTTAGTATTCACTGAATGGAACGGAGATTCTTCATTCTTTCATTACTCTCTCGCACAGCTCTCAGCAACCTGAAACAAACACGCATACAACCCACAAATGATCACACACACACACACACACACACACACACACACACGCACACACACACACGCACGCACATTTCAGGTGCATGTACTTGTCAGCTAAGTGGGAGACAGAAAATAAGGGGATTACTGCCGTCGTCGTTTTTAATCAAGTGTTGTCGTTGTCAGGGTGACCTCAGGCAAGAAGGTCACAAATCTCGACAGCAAAATGAGTCATTCACAGCCAATACACCTTTGTGAAATGTAGAATCACTTTTTTTCTCTTTCTCTCTCTCTCTCTCTGTGTTAACGTGTGTCTCTATTGACCAACTCTATTGAATGTCATTGATTGTACAAACTCTTCAGAACAGTCCAGATATTGCTGCCTTTTGCCACCTTTTCAGATAATAGGGTTTCTTGTTTGTGATGTGCCCTGGACCGCTGACCATTTAACTGGTGATTGAGGCCATTTTTCTTGTCTGGCAGCTTCTTTGAGAGAAACAAACTATTACGCCTAAACGCGCACGCACGCACACACACACACACACACACAAAGTGGTCTCTTAAGCCACGTCCCTCTCAGCATCCTCAGATTAATATTTCACCGCTCCATCGCCCCCCATCAACACTGCCTTATCAATCATTCAGCATGGCATTTCCCTGCATGCCATGAGTGCATGTGTGTGTGTTTAGGTGACAGTGTTGCAGCTGCGCTCTAACTGAACGAGTGTGTGTGTGTGTGTGTGTGTGTGTGTCTCTTTGTGTCTGTTGCAGTGCACAGTTTGGGACTGGGACTCTAATGGAAAACATGACTTTATTGGGGAGTTTCAGACCACCTTTAAGGAGATGAGAATAGAGCAGGAGGGCAAACAGGTGAGTACATGCAAAGGGATGGAAAGAGTAACGATTGCACACCGATCACCACAAATGTATTCAGATGGACAACGATTTCATATCAGCTGGATCTTTGCTAGTTCAAAATGTTTAAAATGGTTACAACACGTGTGTGTATATGTATGTATGTATGTATGTGTGTATATATATATATATATATAATCAATAAGCTGATAGGTATTTAACAAGTATACAATTAAAACATAATCAATCAATCAATCAAAAAAAAGTTATATGAGTTGAAAGAATACAATATTGTACATGTCAAAAAGCTATATTTATGGATTGATATATTAAGGTATATTTTGCCAGAACAATGTCCACACATATGCATCTGTTAACAAACACTAAAATCAAATTCGTAGACGGTTATTAACAAGCAGCTATACCACAAATAACACGTTTGTGTGTGTGTGTGTGTGTGTGTGTGTGTGTGTGTGTGTGTGTGTGTTTGCTCAGCTTCAATGGGAGTGCATCAACCCTAAATACCAGATGAAGAAGAAGAATTACAGAAACTCTGGTGTTGTCATTCTTAACCACTGTAAGGTGAAGTAACACTATCAAATTCTACATAATACATGTGCATCCTCAGACGCGACCCACATGTAAAATCATTGCTCCGTAGCATTACTAATGGACATAAAACTCCACAGAGTGCCTTTAATCTGCCAGTTAATTGGTTAGCTGATTAGCTACTGTTAAATTTCACATAACAGTGAAAAATGCCAATCTCACATTTCTCAGAACCCAAGGTTACGTCTTCAAATTGCCTGTTTTGTCCAACCTGCAGTCTAAAACCAAAGATATTAAATTCACAATTAAATAAAACATGCTCATATTTGAACTGGAACCAGTAAATGTTTGGTATGTTTGCATGATACTCTATTTATCGATTATCAAAATTTTGTGTTATCTAATCAATTATTTCAGCACCATTGTTGAGCGTCATAACCCATTAAATACGTCCACCTCATTCAGCTTTTATTATATCCTATCTTGAATCCATGACATCCATAAATCTCAACATTCCCCTGACAGATTATCAAAATGTATTCCTTCCTGGATTACATCATGGGAGGCTGTCAAATTCAGTTCACAGTAAGTTTTGTCAGATAAAATCTCCTCACTATTTATAGCAGCATGTCATTGTCTGTCCATGAACACCCATGCTGTGTGTGTGTGTGTGTGTGTGTGTGTGTGTGTGTGTGTGTGTGTGTGTGTGTGTGTGTGTGTGTGTGTGTGTGTGTGTATGTGTGTTTCTGTCTCAGGTGGCAATAGACTTCACAGCATCCAATGGGGATCCCAGAAACAGCTGCTCCCTCCACTACATCCACCCATACCAGCCCAATGAGTACCTGAAAGCGCTGGTGGCTGTAGGGGAGATCTGCCAAGACTATGACAGGTAGAAACCACTCCATCAATCATCATTTATGTAATGCTGAGACACACACACACACACACACACACACACAAGCCTTTGCCTCTGAAGGCTTTTGTCTATTATTTGTCTTTGCCTCTGCTCTAAACCTTTCTCTGTCATGTGCCTTTCTCTTTCTCTAGTGATAAAATGTTCCCTGTGTTTGGTTTTGGAGCACTGATACCACCTGACTTCAAGGTAGGACATTTGGGATGTGTGTATGTGTGTTTGCCGTTCTGGTTCCTTTAGGTTTAGACCTCTTAGATCTCTTTCGGAGGCACAGATTCCTTTTGATCAACATGAAAAGAGAATGCATCTGCCAACCTGTAAATTGGTGTTAAAACGTGTTGTGCTGAGTGTTCTGTTTAACGTGGCGGTAAAAGGCCCTGTGTTCTATGCCCCAAATGAAGGTTTCACACGATTTCGCCGTGAACTTTGATGAGGACAATCCTGAATGTGCTGGTGAGCTATCAAGCACACACACACACACACACACACACACACACACACACACAGGGCAACTCGTGGGTACCCATAAACCCCATTTTCATTCACATATCTAGAGGTGAGAGGTGAAGGGACCCCTTTGAAAAATGGCCTTAGCAGTTTTCCCTCAACAAAATATAGCCCATTTAGTTTCATATGATACCAATATCTAGCTTCACTCTAGCTTTAAAACGGAACCCACTACAGCCTCTGAAATACAGTAAAGTTGGCCTAAAATATTCAGGGCTTTTAATGCTACATTGTGTAAGAATTTCTCCCATCTAGCGGTGAAATTGTATATGACAACCAACTGAATATTACTTTCTAGCCCTTCCCATTCCGAGCGCGTTTTAACTCCTATGGTGGCCGAACCCAAAATTAGCTCTCTCCATCGTTTACAAGCAGCTGTTCTAGCACTCCAATTTTAACTTTGGTCTTGTTGCTTTGCCTGTTGTGTTGCCGTTTTTAATTCTCTTTTTCGCTTCCCTGGCGAGTAATCTCTCCCTTGCATTCGTCACGGTGCCACTAGGTGTAAGAGGGCGAAAGGCGGCGGTATGTCCCTTTTTGGCTAATGTATTTTAAAGATGGAGGCGCTACATGGCTGCCGTCATTCAAGCGAGTCGCTCGTATGTCTTCTGAATGATTCTAAATGGCAGATTATACGCTAACGAGAATACTTTGATTAGTTGGTGGAAGTAATAACACATGAATGAGCACATATTTGTGAAAGAACAAAGGTTTTTTTGCTAAGAATCAACTCAAAAAAATTACACAATGTAGGTGTAAGAAAAGATGGAGCCCCAGAAGGCAACCCCCTCCCGCTCCGGCCCTGACACACACACACACACACACACACACACACACACACACACACACACACACACAGTATCACTCACTACTGCACGTCTCTAATCTCTCCCTCGCTGTCAGACCCATATTTCTCCCTCTAAACAGTATCTGTCCCCACTCTCTGTTCCCTCACACATACAAACACACACATGCAGCTGGGAGATTTGTCAATATGCTGCAGGAAGTATTTCAGGCTCTAAGATACAGAGAATTACAACACTAATCTGTATGTGTGAAATGGGCTTGTGCACTCTTCTCCCCACATTGCTGCATTCCTGTCATGAATATGTCATGTGTGTGCCAGCTTGTGTGTGCGTGGTCTAGGAGTGCTTTTTGAAAAATGCCCAGTCACCTTGAAGTGCAATCACATGCGCAGAGTCTGATTTATTTTAGCAGTACAAGAACTTTGACTTGGAGAGGTCAGTGCAGTGCACTACACACAGAGATAGACAGGAAGACAAATAAGTGGCAAAATAACGTGTGTGTGTGTGTGTGTGTGTGTGTGTGTGTGTGTGTGTGTGTGTGTTGCAGGGATCCAAGGCGTGGTGGAGGCCTACCAGAATTGTCTCCCTAAGATCCAGCTCTATGGGCCCACGAACATTGCCCCAATCATCCAGAAAGTGGCCTTGTCTGCCTCGGAGGAGATGCACACCAAAGAGGCCATGGTGAGAGAGAAAATAATAAAGATAAATAAAGAAAGTGTGGGCCGTTTTGGTCCTGTTGTTGTGACTGTTGGTCTTTGCACTGGCACACATGGGGGACAACAAGGGAAAGACAACTGGCGATGAAAAGACAAAAAGTGAGACATCAGAGGGTGTAAAAGATGGGACAAAGAAGAAAAGAGATGCATTGAAAAGAGGCAGAAGTGATTAATATTAATTTAATTCCAGTCATATATTTCAGAGCGCAAATTCCTCTCTGCCTCAATGCCTTTCCTTTTCTCTGGCTCTCTAGTGGATTAGAATGAGTTTTATTTAAATTAGCCCCTGACAAGAAGCCACTTTTAAAACATAAAAGTCATTGAACATCTATTCCTTCCTCCGCACATCATCCTCCCTTCCTCCTACAACTTTCTCCCCTCCCACCAGGAATACTTCATCCTGCTGATCCTGACAGACGGCGTCATCACCGACATGGCAGACACGCGGGAGGCCATTGTGCACGCCTCCCACCTGCCCATGTCAGTCATCATCGTCGGCGTGGGCAACGCAGACTTCACAGACATGCAGATATTGGACGGGGATGATGGGATCCTGCGTTCACCAAAGGGCGAGCCTGTCCTCCGCGACATCGTCCAGTTCGTCCCCTTTAAGGACTTCAAGCACGTGAGTGGCAGCTGGGAATAGGGCTGGGTACCGAATTCAATATTTTTTAGGCACCAACCAAATTGCCTCCTTAGTATCGAGTATCGAAAAATGCCTCGTCATTCAATACCAAATTTCAATACCTAAGGAGTAAATCTCATCAACGTCAGTGAGCCAATAAGCATGCAGCATGCTTCTACCAAGATCTAATAATGCTGCTGATTGGCTGTCTAACGTTACACGTCGTAGAGGCACGCAGGAAAACAGAGACGGGGCTCACATAGAAGGAGCTGAAAAATAAATAAAAAGATTTGTGCTGTTAATTTGTTTTTGTTAAAATGGATTTTATAAAATTGGTATCGGAAAAAGTATCGTTCAGGAACCAGTATCGAAGTCACGGTTTTGACAAGTCTTGAATTTCTGGAAAAATCATAGAGCAAAGATAAATGCATTCCAGGCAGAAAATGTGACTATTTCTCTGGGGAGGTCAGGCAATATCAAGACATAAATGGGGCACTATATTTAAGAATGCAGCAGAATGGGTTTGTTAACATGCTTTTTGCACTAGATTCAGAGCTGCTTACTTTAAAATCTTAGAGCTTTCTCAAGCTGAATTACAACATTAAAGGGCATAAGAAATGTGAGGTCATAAAAGTGTCTCTAGTCAGCGTTAAAGAATTTTACATCAAGGCTACAGACTTTAAAAAAGCCTCAAATGTTTCAATACTGTTGCTAGAGCAACACCTGAGGTTCTGTCTTGATATTTAAAAGAAAATGCTATTTTTTTCCTCCACTTTTCAGTTTAACTTTCTTTTGCTTGTCTTAAGTGTAAGGCTGCATTTACACACACACACACACACACACACACACACACACACACACACACACACACACACACACACACACACACACACACACTGTACAAAGTAGCTTTCTGTGGAGTCTCCAAAGACAGAATAATGCCACACTACTTTCTGTGCACTAGATCTTGAGCCCCTGTGGAAATAGTGTACTTCAGCAGTGGCTTTATTTGTGTGTGTGTGTGTGTGTGTGTGTGTGTGTGTGTGTGTGTGTGTGTGTGTGTGTGTGTGTGTGTGTGTGTGTGTGTGTGTGTGTGTGTGTGTGTCTCTCTCTCTCTAGTGCCATTCATTTTGCGTGACTTTGACAGGGTGTTTGGCCGGGTTTGTTATGGTGAGTTTGGTCTTTGACAGGTTGACAAATCAACAAATTACATCCCAGCTAAACGGAAAGAGGGGGGGGAGAACGTAGGATGGAGAAGAAACATATAGTGTACCTAAAGGAAGTCAGACAGGAGAGGTGAAGAATAAATCTGGAGGAACAGAAAAGGAAGGTGGAGGGAGAGAGACAGCGCCTGGTGGTGGTGCAGGAGGGGGGGCAACAGGAGACTGGAGCTAAAAACAAAAGGGAGCAAGGGAGTGTATGACAGAGGTGGAGAGGTGATTTTCTGCTCTGTCGTTTCTTTTCAGAAAGGATTAGCAGGACAGAAGCGCTGTGAGACAGGCAGAATGGGGGATAACAGGTAGATAGGAGCAAGGGGGACAATGTGGGAGAGAGGGTGGAAATGAGAGGAAGAGGTTGGGGTGGGTGCTCTTTGATGGTGCATTGTCTCGGGGAATTATGTGAGACGGAGTACGACAGACTCTCTGACTTTGAAGATTCAGAAGTGTGTGCAGGAGCATGTGTGTTCATGCAGACGAATGGCTGGCCTGATTGTAGTTATGTGTGTACGCATGGGAATATTTTCCTTATTTTTTCAGTACTGAATGTAAGTATAGTTTTTAGTGTTTTGGGGTTGAATATTTGATAATTTTACTGTACATTTAAAAGTAATAGTCTTCCATTCATTACTCCACAAGTCCCTTGATGGAAAATAACATTTAACTTTTTATGAACCAACAGAACTCTGCCTTGTTTTGAACTTGATAACAATGCATTCTTGACATAATGGATTTCTTTTTGTGCATTGCATATGTATAACAAAAAAGCAAACAGAAAAATAGTCATATGCAGACACATAGAAGCACAGAAAAAAATGCCCCAATGTTGAACAGAATCAGACAATTCCATATAGACCCAGCTATAGATTGAGACACAATAAATATCCCTTCTTCACTGTGCCAATCATCTACAAAGAGTGGTAGACGTACCTTTTATATGTAAAGCCCCTTCAGACAGGAATAGCCTGCCTGGGTCTCTAAGATCTGTCACTCCTTTGCGCACCTTCAAAACATCACTCTTTACTTACTTGCATGCAAACTGTTGCTGTAAATGTTTTCATCATGTGTGACTGGACTTTTGTTTTATTTACCCAAATATTCTGGATACTTTTTGTCCTTTCCTTTTATTTATGTGTATAAATGTGAGTATGGGTGTAGGTGTGCGTATGCATATTATGTATGTATATATATGTGTATGTATATACATATGTGTATGTATGGTCTAAATGTTGTCATGCCTCTTAATACTGCAATATGTTTTATACATACATTTGTTTCCAATAAGGCGTCGGTGGAGCGGGTGGGGTGGGTAAGGCGGGATGAGGGAGAGCTTTAGAGAGTGTGAATGTACATGTGCTGTATTGTCTTTGTCTTATGTCTCGAGGACCCCCTCGAAAACGAGATGCTTCATCTCAAGGGGTTATCCTCCTAACAATAAATTTCAAATAAATAAAATAAAATCAGAAAAGGGTTTATTGCCACAATAAGTTACACTTGTGTGGAATTTTCCTTGGTGAATGGTGCATACATAAACAAACAAACAAACAAACATATTAAACATTAATATAGAATAAACAATAAATACAGAAACAAATGTAGACATACAACTGTTGCATAAGACAAAAGAGGCTGAATGAATGAACCACCCACCAAATTTGGAGGATATTATAGAATAAATAATATCAACACTTAGCTTTAACTATTATTATTATTATTATTATTATTATTATTATTATTATAACCTTTATTTATTCAGGGAGGGCCATTGAGAGCAAGCTCTCTTTTCACACCCTCACACAAAGTAAATAAAATGAAATAAAAGCAGTGAATTCTGCATGGCTAGAATGATCTAATTATAAACTACTAAAATAGTAAACTATTTTACAACATGCATCCTGGCTACGAATAGCTCAAATTAATGATGTCAGTGTTTTTGTAATTCAGTATGGAGGTTTCAGTAGTTTCTGTTATGAAAATATACCTTTCCTTAATTATTTTGATTGGGTTTTTTTACCCTTAAGTCAAGGAATTGCATGTTTTTATAATAGCAAAATAGGAACAAACACAACTGCTAAATTCCATTATTAACTCATGCGGAATAATCTGCACCCAGGTTTAATATACATGATCATTTTCTTTTCCTTAGTGTAAAGAGTGTGCTTTAATGCATTGTTTTCTATGAAAAGGCAGGATCTGATGTGTTTTTCTCCTGTGCCATTTTGTTAAGCACATATACTGTATATCAACCAAGCTATGGCACTAGAGGACAAATTAGCTTGTCTGATTACATCAGTCTCACTAGTCCAGACCTTGACAGCATCAGTCCAACAGTAAATGTTTGCATCCTAGTCCTAATTGTGCATGGCTGGTGATGTGTGTGCATTTGTAACCTCGCGCTCTCTCGCGCTCTCTCGTTCTCTCTCTCTCGTTCTCTCTCTCGTTCTCTCTCTCTCGTTCTCTCTCTCGTTCTCTCTCTCTCTCTCTCTCTCTCTCTCTCTTTCTCTCTCCTCCCTCTTTTATGGCTGTTTGTTATGTTTTCTATTTGTATTTCAATTTGCTTGTATTGTGACTTCTTGTGTTGTATTGCATTTTATTGTGAAGCACTTTGTGATTTTTATCTGTGAAAGGTGATATACAAAAAAACTTTACTTACTTTCTCTCTCTCTCTCTCTCTCTCTCTCTCTCTCTCTCTCTCTCTCTCTCACTCACTCCCGCTCTCTCTCTTCCTCTCCCTCTCCGTCTCCATCTGTCTCCGTGTTTCCAGGCCTCCCCAGCCGCGCTGGCTAAGAGTGTTTTGGCAGAAGTCCCTAACCAGGTGGTGGATTACTACAACGCTAAAGGCATCAAACCCAAGTGTATGTCGGACTATGAGTCCACAAGAACCTTCAGCCCCTGACAGTGGACTACATGCAAACATACACACAAATACACACACACATATATATCATACATGTATGTACTGTATAATACATATACACATGTTAAAGCACAAACACACATACATACACAAACAAACGTGTACGCATAACCATATTACATACTATATACAGTAGTCTAGCTCAGAAAATTAGCTTGTTCTGGTGAAAAAATTTGAACTACTCCATTGGTGACTTTTGCATGTTTGGCCACAATGGCATCACCTTGGAAATTTATTACTATCTACTGTATATCTAAAAGATGTTTATAGAAACAGGACCAGTCTTCTGAACCAGCATGCAGACTGGAAATGGAAATGACACTCCTACCTTATTTAGATAACTAGCAAGTACATTAACTAAAATATCTGTGGGTAGAAACACCAAAATATGTAATTGCATAGCCAGAAATGCTTAGAATTAGCATTGCAAATGTTATTTATGGGAATTGTAGTGTCCCTGTTAGTGTACTGCATAAATGCATGAATAATTCAGCTCCTGCTAATATCCAATCTCCAGTACCAGCTTGCTAGTTATGAAATAAAGTATCTCTGTCATGTGAGTGACATTCAGGGTTGCCTTGGGTGTTTTGGGTTCTTTTCTACAGATGTGTTTGAGATTTTGCTAAATGGAAATAAACAACAGAATAATTGTAATAATTTCTTAATAATAACCTTCTTACATTGTAAAGAGTTTTGGGTAGGTAGCCAAGCGTGTGTGGTAGACACTCATCTGTGAGCTGAAAACTGTTTTTTTTCTGTATTCTGCATGTTGATTATAATAAAGACTTTGGTTTTCTCATTTTAGTGTGATCTGATGTTTGTGTGCGTACACAGATATTGCAGCACAATACATTTCACATATGTGAAAAGTGTTCGGGAGACTTTGATGAATTATACAGGAGCATTTAATGAACACTCAATTGAGGAGAATTTAGGATTACACAGCACGGTGTGGTACCATCCCAACTTGAAATTCCTGTCTTACTGAAGGTGTATTTATTCTCATGCTGGAGGCGTTAAGTTTAGCTGAACCTTTAATATTTTAATATTTAATATTCCTCTGCCTGGAATGGTTATGAGCTTATGTTGGGCACTGAGCTGAATGACACCTGAGTACCATTGTCTCAACTTACATAGCATGAGTTCATAAACTGGAAATTCCATAACAGATATGTTCACATCACACCGTTACAAATACTTAGGTTAATGTTATAAATAGGGCTGGTAGTGATTATAGCTAATGTAAGGTTAAGTCTCCAAGGAATTAATGTAAAACAATTTAACTTCCTCCTAATGACTGAACAAAAAAGTGTGTGTTTAGGGATGCAGTGTGGAGATATAATCTAGTAGAATAACAAAGAAAGAGCAGGTGGCCTAATGTGGTGGTGGTTAATTGATTTATTTTTCTCCACCCTGTGAGCTTCAGTTTCTCTGTTTGCCAATGAATATGCAGGCTATTTGCATATGCAGACCTCTACTGAGGTTAGATACTGTATCACGCACCTCTCTCTCTCTGTCTTTCTCATGGACAGCCCTGTGAGCCGACAGTGTTATTTATGTGTGTCAAGGAAGTGTGTGTGGCAGTTTTAAGTATTGTGGAGTGCTGGTTTATGACATTCATCTGCAACATCTCTCTTTCACTGTCTCTGTGTCGCCTAGACATACATTAAAATGCAAGAATACATTATCTCACAAATCTCCATATAGTTAATTAGGTCAAACCAAAGTTGGGCAGTCCTGAGAGTATACTCCCTACGTTCCCCAGTCTCTGACAGTCAGATCAGTATTCAGCACATGAGCCTCCTAATATCTGTTTCAGAGATCACCCATATTAGAAGAGTTACACTGAGAGGATCAGTTGATGTATAAAGGCTGGGGGAGAAACCACAAAACCACACCTTCTATACTATTCTCTTCTGGTCTATATATATATATAAAATATAAAATAATTCTCTAAAGCTACACTGAGGCAACAATAATAATAATAATATAAATAATAATAATGATGATAATAATAATAATAACAAAAGCAATAACAACAATAACAACAATAACAATAGTAATAATAATAATAATAATAATAATAATAATAATAGTCTACATTCAAAAAATAATAATCTACATTCAAAAAACTGTTGTTAAACAGTATATTGTTATAATTCACGAGACAGTCAGAAAGGAGCCCAAAATCAATAGGACTAGTATTACTTGATATTTGACCAAATAAAATATGTTTATGCATTTTATAGTGCTCAAAAAAGGAGATTTAAACATCAACATTTCCATGACAACTGGGCAAACTCCATCTGTTGATGTATGATTGAAAGCTCCAAAACTACTATTACTATTACTACTAATTGACATTAGGGTGAAATTGTTCTGTCAATTGCTGTTTCCAAGGTCAAAAATCGTTTATTTGTATCAAGCCGTCAACAACATTATGTTTTATGTAAAAACTTTTGTGCAGCAGTTGTGCGGAACCTTTTTAATGACACTGTGCAGCGCGGAACTGTTTTTGTCACGTACCGGTAGTAGCAAGGGTGACATTTGGAACAGGACGAACACGAAGGCATGGTTGTACATATGTTGTGACACTCTATGCCCCTTTAGTTTGTATGTGTATTTTTTTTATATATTTTTTTTGTGTGTAAGTGTATAGCTATAATAAAGAGCGCAATGGCGGCGTGGAGCTGTCGGTTTCTTCTTCAGCGGGGACCTCGACTCATTTCTCCCCGAGCAGCAGCTGAAAGGTAGCGAATGCTAACTGGCTAACGTTGTGCTAATGTAACTGAAGTTAAACTATAGCACGTAGAAAACTAAACTAAACTAAGTTGCTGGGGTGAATTAGCTAGTAGTACAGTTTTGCAGTGCAATTCAGTTACGTTACTGTCCTTTGCTGTTTTTACCTGAGCCTTTTATTTGCTAATACATAATGTTATCATTTGTACATTATAAAGCTATCTTAATTGCCCCTGCTTCCTAGTGATACGAGTTATAATAACGTATTTTACCATTTAATTGCAAATATTTCATACGGTTTGTGATTTTCTATTGTTTGGCTGAAAGCTTATCCGGTGCATTTGTGTAACGTTAGTGCTTTGACTGTATGGTAGGGCTGGGCAATATTTAAATATTATATCGATATCGTGATATGAGACTAGATATCGTCTTAGATTTTGAAGAATTGTTATCGTTACATGGTAAGTTTAGTCTTTTCCTGGTTTTAAAGGCTGCATTACAGTAAAGTGATGTTATTTTCTGAATTTACCAGACCTTTAACCACTTAGTCATTATATCCACATTGTGATGGTTATTTATCTAAAATCTAAATGTGGAAGAGATTTTGTGAAAGCACCAATTGTCAACCTTACAATATCGTTGCAATATCGACATCGAGGTGTTTGGTAAAAAATATCGTGATATTTGATTTTCTCCATATCACCCAGCCCTAATGTATGGAAAAAAACATAATGTAGAGACTGATGAACCACTCTTCCTCAGTCCCAGTCTACAGTAACAAATGAGTAATGTGTTTATAGCCATCTGAAAGCAGACGTGGGCAGACTTTAATATGATAAAAGGCCACCAGGGTAATTCAGTCCTGTGTACCTTTTTATTTAGTCTTTGAGTCGTCATTAAGCAGTGACATTTATGCAATTAAAATGCACAAAACTGTCTGTCTACTAGTGTGAGATCTGAAGTAGCGAAGCAAATTTCAGTTCAGGTAGGTTATGCAGTGACATAAATTAGCCCTTACCCACAATGATGATAATAAAAATATTTACTGATGATCAAGTCAATGGTGGTGAAGAAGGTCATAATAACAGATTTTCTCCATATCGCCCAGCCCTTGTTGCAGCCCTAAAAAAGATAAGCACATATGTATGCTAACTGGTACTCTTGTATTGATTGGACATAGTTGTTGTGAGTACGTGTCTGGCCATTATTAGTCTGGCAAAAGTGATGGTCTTCCTGCTTTCCTGACTTTTGTTTTTTCTGGCAGTCCTGCCTATTTGGTAGGTTGTATTAGGACAGTAAAGACCACAACATGGTTTGATGAACATCTCACAGAGGACAACCAGGAGTACATGAGGAAGAGTATGGCAGAGGAATACAGGAGACAAACAGCTGATAAGCTCAACCCGCTCAAAGATGAGCCCTGGCAGCGTCCTGAGTGGACAGAGGGTAGGTGTCATGATTAGTGAGAGCTTTGTATATCATGAATTCTCTTCCTGTTTGCTCACACTTTAACCGGCTTTTCATCTGTTCGTCCTCCCAGGTAGTCGAAGAGTTGGGTTAGTAGCCGTGAAGTTGGGGATGGCTCCTATCTGGACAAAAACGGGAGAAAGACATGTAGTCACCATGTTACAGGTAACACACACACACACACACACACAGACAGTACAAAGTAGCTTTCTGTGGAGTCTCCAAAGACAGGTATAATGCCACTCTACTTTCAGTAAAATGTCAATTGTTAATAGACATTTTGTTTTCATTGGTCATCGCCTTCAGTTAATACCAGATTCAAGGCCATATATAAACGTCTATTCCCATCTGCTGATTCACTTTTGCTACATTTAGTCATTTGTTTCTTTTCGGCTCATCCAGGAACAGTCTGTGCTAGAGGAAAAGTAGAGCAGTTAAATGTACTTTCTCAGGGTGACAGTACTCCCACCACTTTGGCATTGTGGTACATGTTCTATCTAAAGGGAAACTTAAAAGTATGTCAGTGAGTAAATATAATACAGGTTTGATTGTTGCTTTATAAAAAGACATTTTCACTTTTGGAGGGTATATTTCTCCTATCCTCATCTTCTGATATTCTTGCAATGTATCATGCATTGCTAAATGCCTGTGATGTCATCCTATTGTTGTATGTGGCCAAAATATGGTAATAGTCAGGTTTTGGGAGTTAGCTGGTTGCCCCATATTGAAATGCTTTACACCAGGGACTTTTATCTAAAAGGGAGAAAAAATGTTATTTATTCGTAGAAGGGAGAAAGAAATATTTAATTTATTTTCAAAAGGGAGACACATACTCCCAGTACAACATTTTTTTTTAGTTTCAATTTTAATAAAGCATTACTTCAACCAAAACATCCCCTTCTATTTTCATTCATTTTAGGGTTATTGGAACAGATGATGATGATGATGATAATAATAATAATAATAATGTAATTCAGTGATACCGTGATATTTTCTGAAACCGTTATTGTACCGTGAAAATCTCCTCTAGTTGTAGTTTAGGAGGAAACAAGTGGCACAGTGAAAAAACTGCCTATTGTTAATCCAGCCTCTGTTCTTTCTTCCAGGTGCAGGACTGTCATGTCATAAAGCACCTGTCCAAGGAAGAAAATGACGGACACACCGCCGCCCTTGTGGTAGGAGGGAAAAATGTATCACCATTCCATGTAAGAAATAGCTGTTGATATCATAATACCTGTTTAAGGTTTTTATCTTAGCTGTGATAATGGATGTGTTGACATATTATATTACATGACTTAGAACATGTTAGTGAATGATAGTGAATTCCTGTAGGCAATTGTTTTTAACTGGCCAAAATCAATCATTTTTATAATAGCAATGTATCGAATGATAATGTGAAAACGAGGTATGTAAAAGGGTTGCTCGTAGTCGAGTCGAGTCTGTTTCGGCTTTACAGAGCTTTATAGTGAGTTTCAGCTCATTGTTTAGCTGTCTGGCTCGCAACTTCACTGTTTTGGTTCACGTTCATATTTTCAGTTGCAGCAGGCAGCTGTTTTCATTTTAAAAGCTCTTAAAAACTCACAGTACAGTACACGCTCAGCACCAAACGGCAGACAAAAGACAAAGTTAGAGGCTAGCTGGTGAACATAGTGGAGCATTTAGCTGCTAAAGAGCCAGATATATTTCCCTCAGGAGTTGGTGGAGACCAAAAGTTATTGCAGGATTTAAAAATGACAAGTTAGCAAGACAAAAATATTACTTGGGTTATGTTTTTGATAATAAACCTGTGAGGATAATCTTAAAAAACTGAAATGCCCCTGCATTTTTTGTTATACAATAAGAGACACAAGCAACAATAAGAAGGTTCATGTGAAACATGAAAAACACACTTGATGCTGTTTTTGATATATTAGTTAAGTGGGGTGAGAACAGCCAAGCAAAACAATGTAACGTTTGCTGAACAGCAGCCACTATGGCTACTGGTGACAGTTATGGGAAAATGCTAAATGCTGAAGTACTGGACTAGCATTTAGTTAAAATGCTAAGCTACTGTATCAGTAGCCCAATTGGAAAATAGTCTAAAAAGACAGCAAACTGACATCTGAACTGAAACTGAATCTACAGTTTGCTAACATTAGCCACCATGAACTGCTGGTCATACCAGACCAAGTAAGGCTGTAGCAGAAAACCTGCTTCTAAATTCACCCTTTTATTTGTGAAATGTTTTATTTGTTCTTTAAAAGGAACAAAGTCTTGCTTTAAGCAAAATAAAAACATTTGAAATGAGATGAAAAAGTTTCTTTGTAAATATGATTTTTATGTTCAGTAACGGGGTAGGAGAATTTATAATCCTCACAAATGTAATTTAATTATTGTGTGCTTATTGATTTTTGCCTTCCAATCATGAGAAATTGCCAACATTACCCGACAAAAAAAACACACAATTACTTTACATAAAATATGAATTACATAAGCCATAGATAAGGCTGAAACTGATGACTTGTTGAACTGTTCAATTTATACTGAGTTTGAGAATATCTTATCTAATCATACCAGTCACTATGCTCTTAATACCAGCAGTGCAGCCAGTGCCAAACACTTAAATCACATCACAATGTCTACTTTTGCTCATTTTAGTTCTGGCTACATTTCATAATCCTGCGAAACAAATCTAATCAGTGTGACATCTTTATGGAAGCATAACTGAATTTTGTCATTTCCCTGAAGCATTGATCTCATATCAGGCCTCCCAGTTCTAAGACCTTTCACAAATACAATTCCAAAGTCAGGAAATTATACTCACCCATTAACCACCAGGGACTATTTCATTTTAGGTGTCTAAATAAACAGGATCCAAAAGATTTCATCACTGCTCTGGCCCACTCATGCTCATAATAAACTCCAAGATCCCATCACTGCCTCAGACTGCATACAGTATCTGACCTCAAAAACACAAACACTGCAACCTGAGGTGACAGACAGCCGCATTGGCTCTTGAGTTTACTCTGAACCTATACTTCCTTCTCAAAAAAAGTAGACAGTTTTAAAGAGAATTTTATTTTAGAAAGAAAGAAAATCGCCTCTTAGTATGTATGAGGAGGAGGATTTTTTTCCTTTTTAAATGTGACATCCATTGTTTAAAGTTGGAAAAAAGAAACCGATATACAAAGTGTAATTTATTCATTGAGTCTTGATAGGTGCTTGATGGGCCGGTGTCGCATGTGAAGTTGTTTAGAATCCCTCTCACACAGCCACATCACTCTTCAGTCAGACTTTGTCAGAGTGAGCTTTGGCAGGCTGATTTTCACCCTTCTGTTAAAAGGGAGAGAGTGAGTTTAGAGTGACTGGAGGGGCTGAGATGAGAGCGATCTGAGTGAAAGCAAATGTCAGAGACGCTCACTGCCAAGTGTGCGTGCGTATGCCTGCGTGTGTGTGTTTGGCTCCCAGTCGTAACAGGCCCACGGTTGATTTTAAAATGCCAAAGTCAAACTTCTGTTAGTCCTTCTTTACCACTATTTCCCTTCCTTTCCTCCATCCTTACATTTATCACTCTGACCGACAGAGGTCTGAAGAGGAAATGGAGATGTTCAGGAATGCAGGGGTGCCTCCGAAACAGAAAGTCACCACCTTTAAAGTCTCAGACAATGCTGTCATCAAGCCAGGTATGCACCCATGCCACATAATAGAATAAAAACATTATTTTGGCAGTTTTGTTCAAATTTGGTAATGTAATCTTGTTTGTTGTGTGTTCAGGCACTCCTTTGTATGCAGCACATTTCCGTCCAGGCCAATATGTGGACATCACAGCCAAATCGTAAGTTTGGTTCTGCCAGCTTTCCTTCCTCGCTGGTGCTTCCTTTTGGCTTCCTCTCCTACTTCTTACCCTCTTTCAGCTCCAGCGTCACGTTTTGAAGATAGATCAGCTTTTGACCTTATAAGACAGTCCAAACCTCTGAGGCAACAAGTCAACATACCTGAAATTATGAGCATGAATTTTCTTGTGTTTCTGTGTAGCATTGGTAAGGGTTTTCAAGGCGTAATGAAGCGATGGGGATTCAAAGGTCAGCCAGCCACCCACGGCCAAACCAAAACTCATCGCAGACCAGGAGCTTCTGGACCTGGAGGGGTAAGTCTCTCTCTCTCTCTCTCTCTCTCTCTCTCTCACACACACTCACACTCACACTCACACACACACACACACACACACACACAGAGTGTAGATGCTAACCCATGCCAGACAAGAACAGTTGGCTTCCCATAATCCAGTTGTGTGTGTCTTTCATCATCTGCGTCTAGGATCCAGCCAAAGTTTTCAAAGGGAAAAAGATGCCCGGCATGATGGGCAACATCTACATCACAGCTTATGGACTGAAGGTACACACTCTAACAGGAAAACACACACGATGTTGAACTTGTTTGTCTTTGACTGCAATTTCCGTTCAATACTCATCTGCATCCTCTCTCTTCCAGATATGGAGGGTCAATACCAAATATAATGTGCTGTATGTTAACGGCTCTGTCCCCGGCCACAGAAACTGCATGTTGAAGGTAAAAATGATCATATACATACACAATAGTGAAGTGTGATGTCGAAGGTCAAGCCCAGCACGCTTAGTGACGACTGACCTTGCACCTGTAAAAATGCCGGCACACCTGCAAGACGTGTGATCCATCTTCATTGTGTGTGTGTGGGGAAGTGTGTGTGTGTGTGGGGAAGTGTGCACCTTAATGCTGTTAGTAATAGCCACAGCATCCATCTCCATAATCAGCATGTTGTGTTCGCCTTGTGTGTATGTGCAGACACACACACACACACAACCAGCCTATTATTTGATTTGCAGACAAGCAATAATGAATACAAATATGCATTGCATTTCACCCAGCTCAGCTGTCCCCTAACACACACACACACACACAAACACAAACTTGGATCTACTATATTATATTACCCTAAAGGGCACACATGCAGGTTAATGTTAGATGTTAGTTCACGATTGTGTTTGTTTTTATTGTTCTGTGCAGCCCTAATGTCCCTATGTAAATGAGGAACAGTTATGTTTTATTCATTAAAACAAGACTAAGGGCTGCAACAAATAATAATTTTCATTATTGATTAATGTTTCATTGTTGTTTTGGTTAATCGATTAGCCCAGTGGTTCTCAGACTGGGGGTGTGTAGACCTACTATAGGGGGTGCAGAACATTACACAAAATGATCTTGCCAACCTAAATATGATTTGTTTGTTTCAATAAAAATCGTCTTGTTTTATTAGTAGTTTTCTCAGTATTGTTAATGATTCAAATGTAAAGTTGTAATCGTTAAGATTTCAATCCTGGTTGGTGGTTTACCCATAGAAATAGAATAGGAGTAGAACGAACATTCCCATTCAAATCAACCTAGCATGATGGTCAGAGCGGCAGCCATCTTTATGTGTACCGTAGCCATTGCAAAGAACTGTGGCCATTGTAGCGGGCTAACTCATTCTATTTCTGTGGTCACTGCACAGTGCTGAGGGCTGCTTTCTTTTGAAGTAGTCAATTGACCATGACAAACAGTCGTTGAACAATGTCTGTTCTACTCTCATTCTATTTCTATGGAGTTATTTTTAATAAAGAGTCAAAGGAAAGTTGGTTACGTGGTTGAGGAGTTGTCACCTGCTAATCTTCATCCTACAGCTCACTGTGGCTGCTCCTTGTTGTTCCATTACTCCTTTGGAAAATTTAAAGATTATCGGCTTACAAAAAAATTATGATATTGCGGTAAAAAAAAAAAGATAATTGCAAAATTCTGTTTCATGTGCTTTTAATGTTAAGCAGAATGTTTCTTTGCTTCTTAAGGGGGGCATGACTGAAAAAGCTTGAGAACTGCTAATTAGATTTGACAACTGTTAGAAAATAGTCTGTCTGCAACACAGTTTCCACCCGTCAAGTTGACATTTCCTGGAGAATGCAGGCATTTTTGCTTGAATAACGATGACTTTTCTATAGCATAAAATGATTTTAAAAGCAACTAGAAACTCATTTTCTGCCACTTAATTGTTGCAGTACTAATTAAGAGTGTCCTCATTGCTATTACAAAAAGTTTGTTTGTGTGTGTTCCAGGTAAGAGATACTGTACTACCAACCAGGAGCTCCACCCTGCGCAGCCCTCCTTTCCCTACCTATTTCACAGAAGAGGAAGGCGACCTGGATGAAGACCTGTATGACGATAACTTGTTCATTCTAACAGATCCATCATTAACATTGACCTGACCACACACACACTTCATGTTTTCATCTAAACCCTCAAACTATGTCTGGATCCTGTAATAAAGAGTAATTCCTTTGAATGTCTTAAGCTCCTCTAGTTTGTTTTAGTTTACGATGCAACAACAGCAGTCTGTTTGATCCAAACAGTTATTATGGTCCCTTTCCCCCGAAACCATGGTAACTGTAGGAGTGATGTCACTAGAGGCTCCCCAAGCAGAGAGAGGAGAAACAGACTGTGAAACAAAATGAGAGGAGGCAGATGTGGTGGAGAAATGTGCAATATCTATGCAGGACACAGGATAAGGGAAGAGGAGGAGGGGGAAGCTGGATACAATGAGTTACACAAAGCAGTGTGAGAGAGTGAGGACAATACAGACTGGGGTGAAGGAATGAGTGGGGTAGAAGGTATGGAAGCAAATACATAGGAGTAGAAACTGAAGGATGGGAGAGGGAGTCCGTGAAGGTGTGGAGGGCAACGAGGAGGCAGGGGTGGAGGCTGACAAAGGTTGACATTTGTGCATAAGAGGATAAATGAGGACATTAATGTTGCAGCAGGAACCGCTGAGCGCTTAAGTGTGTGTGTTTGTGTTCAGCAGTATTGAAAATTGAAACACCCCAAGCTGGTGGGGCTGACAGATTCCCTCCTGCACTGTGTGGACCCTTCCTCACCTTTGTGGCAACAAATAATCAAATGAGAATCATATCCTTCAAAGTGTTGGACTTTTGTTTAGTGTAAATGCCTGCAGAGGCCTGCATGTGATTCAGTCTCTCTCTCTCTCTCTGTATCTGCAATGTAATTGACAGCAGCAGGAACATGGCTTTTGTTTGAAACGCTGACAAGTGGTAGTGCTGCCTCAGCCCACAACAACTGCGGTTACACACACTGCATTGATGCCTTTTCCCTAATTGAGATGACAACAACCGGCAGATGCTGAAATGCGTAACATATAGTAGTTTGGTTGTCATTTAGATAAAAAGATGTACGGTGGTGATTAAGTTTGTGGCAAACAATGTCCTGCTCCATATAACATGCCACAGCTTGTAGGTCCATAAGGCAGCAGCAGGTTCTTTGAAATGGTAATAAAATCGTTTGAAAGTCCTGCTCTGTGGAGCCTGCACATCATCAGGCTCTTGTGGGGGTGGATGAGGGGAGGGAGGGAGGGGTGGTGGGGTCGCTGCCTGTTAAAGCAGCAGAGCAGAAAGAGAAGACAAACTCCAGCCTGGTGTGTTTGTGTGCTTGTGGCAGAACACCATTAGGTTACTCAGTTTTCAGTGTTTTGCTCCACCCAATAAACTAATGACCTGATTAATGAAAAAAGCGCCTGATAATTTGGATACATTCAAGTACAGTATCTATAGCATAAAATGTATTTAGAAGGATCAATAAATGTGCTGTGATATCAGTTGCAAGACTGTAGCCACTGGTTTACCCCCACTACAGTGCTGTCAAACACTAATGTCAGGGTCATAACGCTTTGGCGTGACCATTTTACCTGGCCTTTAAATTTACCTACATGAATTCCAGACTGCAGCTGTGCTAACTGTACTGGCTTCCCTACTTCCAACACCCATTGTCAAACTTTCCATTCATTTTGATGTCAACTATATACACCTGTACAGTTCGGTGACTGTACGGAATGCTGTGTGGACTAGCCAGACCCTCCTTTGCAGTGCTGTGGAGGAAGGTCTGACATACACACACAGACTCACAAGGTAAATCAATACCAACGTCGCTGTCGCAGGTGAACACAGCTTTAAAAGAACAAAAATGCCTGCCATTTTGATGGTCAGCATTCAGAGACATGAAAGAATTTGCTCATTAAAACTTTTGTCTTACCTAGGACTTGATTCCAGACTTGTTTCGACAAGCATGACCCAAAATACCTAATGTAAGCAGAGGAACTGTTGAGCAGTGGGAGCTAGAAACCATTTAAAAACAACATGCCCAAGCAAGTCTCCGTGCAGCCCTACCAAACAATTTAGCAAATCTCCCACCGACCCCACCCACTAGTTTTCTGTCAAAGTGTCGGATATCCGATCCCTGAATGCATTTGCATTCATTCATTATTATGCTGCATGCATGCATTCAGCTGGACAAGTTTCAGCTTAATCTAAACGTTTTGGGAAATTACTTGGAGTGTGTGAGTGCAGGTCGCCCTGTGATTTTGACCCCAGCCTGACATGATGGATCTACTTCTGCTGGCTCAACACATGAGAGATCTGATTTCCATTAGTAAAGAGGACATACACACATACACAACGTTCTATTCTTTTCACTCACACACACACACACACACACACACACATATATAATGTGACTCTATCTCTCTCACACACACTGTTTTATTGCCTCCTTAGCAAGCAACAATTCTGCACCCAAGACTGGTCAGCATTTATGTTGTAACTTCCTTTGCAGAGTTTACACAAAAAGTGTTGAAGTGGCCTGCATCTCAACACACACACAGATCAGCATTTGTGTGTTTGTGCAATATGAATTATTGAGTGTGTTATTTGAGGGACAGCTGGCTCTTGAACACATTAACTCCCTCAGTCAGACAGCCAGTTGTAAATCTATAGTGATGGGAGTGAGTCAATAAACAGGAGAGAAGAGGGAAATGAGATAATGTTAATGCAATTTCACACTGACATTAGCATCAGAAAGGAATGTTATTATAAAGTGTTTATATAAGCTCTCATAAACGAGGAATAAAAATAATTAATCTTTTCACCAGGAAGAGAACATTAAGTTGTTTATATATATATATATATATATATATATATATATATATATATATATATGTGTGTGTGTGTCTAAGTGACATTTGAAGTGTATAATAAAATCACTTGTGAATTGATTGTTCTGACTCGAGCTCTTGTGCTTCATCATGTATTGCATGTTTTTTTTGTCAAGGCACAATCGCTGCATCATTGACTCAAATCCTTAAATTATGTCTATATATTTCTTCCACAGCTCGATGGAGATAAAGTCATTCCTAAGTGTGGCTGGGTTAGGTCAGTTGGTAGAGCGGGTGCACATATTTAGAGGTTTATTCCTCGATGCAGAAGGTCTAGAGTTCGAGTCTGACCTGTGATGGTTTCCTGCATATCGCTCTCTCTCCCCTTTTATATCTCAGCTATCCTATCCATTAACGGCAGAAATGCCCAAAAAATAAGTATAATAGTATAAGTATAGATATTTAACTTTGTTTTTTATAATAACAGAATCCAATAAGGGGCTTTTTTCAGGACTATATGGGGAAAGAGAAAAGAAGCCTGCTTGTAATTTCACCTGCACAACTATCACCGCACATATCACCCTCTAAGCCTCACTGCCAGTGGTCCTGCTGTGGCGAGCCCCTCCCAATTGTGCACACCTGCGTCTCATGAGCGTGTATGTGTGTGTGTGTGTGTGTGTGTGTGTGTGTGTGATACCTCCCACCTACGTTGTTAAATTTGGGTTCCTTCCTTCCAGCACCACTGGGTGAAAAGCAGGATGCAGCCTTTGGGTCCCCACTTTCCTCTCCACAGGTGTTCCTATCCTGCTCTCAGATACGTTTGTGTGTGTGTGTGTGTGTGTGTGTGTGTGTGTGTGTGTGTGTGTGCGCGTGCAGTGCCTCTACTTATTTGACCTGACAAATGCAGTCTTTTTTTATTACCTTTCATTGTCTTGTTGTAGTTGTAGTAGTTGTGTTTAGGTGTATACCAAAAGCATTCAGGCCCTTGAATCACACTTCTGAGATATAGCAAAGTGGTTCATTACACCATTAGATGTTCAAAATGTCTGCAATCATACTTTAACTTTCACAGCATCGGCATTTACTGTAAATGCGAATGCACTATTTTATGGGATTTAAATGAGCCGTGTGTTGACAGTAAACTAAATGTCATCTGTTTTCAACCGGAAAACTTCGCAACAAGAATGTGACC